>NC_057806.1:603604275-603610762 GCF_018294505.1 Triticum aestivum
GGGGGGGGGGTTGAGCCACCCTCCTTATGCAGAGAAGGGCCGGTTGCGCTGTGACACCTTTTGTGGCTACTGGTCCAGGCCAGGTCACCTAGAGTCTGATTGTCTCAAGAAGCAGCGAGACCAGGGGCTCTCTTCTTCCAGTGGAACTCATGTGACTTCCTCGACTCCGTCGCTCACTGACCAGGACATTGTGTGGCTCAAGCGCATGTTGGCTTCCTCCGGATCTTCATCAATGGGTTCTGTTGCCGCTGTGACTGCTTTCGCCTCTCCATCACCGTCGTCACCTACACAATCAGGTATATCTTCGTGGGTTGTAGATTTTTTAGCTTCTTTTCATATGTCTTCTGATTCTTCCACGTTGTCTTCTCTTCGACCTCTTAATTATCCTATTAATGTTCTCACTGTCGATGGCACACCCCTTCATGTTGCTAGTCATGGAACCCTTTCTACTCCATCTTTTTCTGTTTCTAGTGTTTCTCATGTTCGCCGTCTTACCATGAATCTCTTTTTCGCTACCCAACTTACTGATTCTGGTTGTCGTGTCATTCTTGACACCAACTCTTGTTTTGTTCAGGATCGTCGCACCAAGGTTCTGTTTGGTGCTGGCCCTAGGCGCCATGAGTTAGAGGGCCTTTGGGAGCTTGACTGGTTTCTTTTTCCTTCTGTCGCCACCACTTCTGCTAGTTATCATGCTCTTGCTGCCTCCTCTTCTGCGTCCTTCTAGCAGTGGCATCATCGACATGGTCACATCTGTGGCTCTCGCTTGTCATCATTGGTGTGTCAGGGTGTCTTAGGGTCTGTCTCTGGAGATGTTTCTTTACATTGTGATGGTTGTAGACTTGGTAAACAGACCCAGTTACCTTATCCTACTAGTGATTCAATATCTCAGCGTCCTTTTAACTTAGTTCATTCTGATGTTTGGGGTCGTGCTCCCTTTGATTCGAAAGGTGGACATCGCTACTATGTTCTGTTTATTGATGATTTCTCTCGCTACACTTGGCTCTACTTTATGAAATCTCGCAACGAGGTTCTCTCTATATACAAACGATTTGCTGCCATGATTCACACCTAGTTTTCCATGCCTATTCATACTTTTTGTGCTGACTTCGCTGGAGAGTATATCTCCCAGATGTTGTGTGGTTTTCTTGCGGAACAGGGTACTCTTGCCTAGTTCTCATGTCCTAGTTCCCATGCTCAGAATGGCATTGCGGAATATAAGCATCGTCATTTGCTTGAGATGGCTCATGCGCTGATGATCGCTGCCTCTCTTCCACCCCACTTTTTGGCTGAGGTCGTTTCCGCATTCACCTATCTCATCAACATTCAGCCACCAGCTGCCTTGCAAGATAGTATTCCTATGGAGTGTCTCATTGGTCGCTCTTCTGGCTACTCAGCTCTTCATATGTTTGGATGTGTGTGCTATGTTCTTCTTGCCCCGCAAGAGCACACCAAATTGACTAAAGTCGGTTGAGTTTGTTTTTATTGGCTATTGTGATGAGCACAAGGGCTATCGATGTTGGGATCTTGTTGGTCGTCGGTTGCACATTTTGGGCGACGTGACTTTCGATGAGTCTCATTCTTACTACCCCCGCCCTTCCTCCTCGAGCTTATCTATGGACGCTATTTCTTTCCTTCTCCTTCCTGATACACCCTCGTATGTGCCTCATGTCTCCCTTCCTCCGGCATGTCTCACTCTTCCTCCTACACCACCTTACCCTTCATCCTCCGCTCCACCATCCTCTCCGGTATGTCGGCCTCTCTCTCCCTTTCCTCTCCGCTACACTCGCTGCCCTCGTGTTGAGGAAGATTCTCCTGACGCACCTTCCACTTCTGGAACGCCTCCACTAGTTCATAATCTCTGTGCTCGACCTCGCCCCCACCTTATCGCTATTCTCCTGATCGGTATGGTTTTTCTATTGTTGCTGAGCTGGCTTCCTATCGAGCTGCCATGACTCAGGCTGAATGGCAGCTTGCGATGGCCGAGGAGATTGCTGCCCTTGAGTGCTCTAGCACGTGGAATCTGGTTTCCCTTCCTTCCGGTGTCCGTCCCATGACGTGCAACTGGGTCTACAATATTAAGACTCGCTCCGATGGTTCTCTTGAGCGTTACAAAGCTCTTCTTGTGGCTCGTGGCTTTCAGCAGGAGCAGGAACGCGATTATGATGAGACATTTGCTCCTGTGGCCCACATGACCACTGTTCTCACTCTCCTTGCCATTACTTTTGTTCGTCATTGGTCCGTGTCTCAGCTTGACGTTCAAAACACCTTTCTCAATGGTGAGTTAGGTGAGCAGGTTTATATGTAGCCACCGACGGGGTACTCTGTTCCTGATGGTATGGTTTGTCGACTTTGACGCTCCCTCTATGGTCTTCAACAGGCTCCTCATGCCTGGTTCGAGTGGTTCGCCTCTGTCGTGACTACCGTGGGCTTCTCCACCAGTGATCATGATCCCGCTTTGTTTGTTCACACAACTCCTCATGGCCGGACTCTTCTCCTTCTATATTTCGATGACATGATCATCACCGGCGACGACTCTGACTACATTGCCTTTGTTAAGGCCCGCTTTCGCGACCAGTTTCTGATGTCTGATCTTGGCCCCCTTCGCTATTTTCTTGAGATTGAGGTTTCTTCGACCTCTGATGGCTTCTTCATCTCCCAGGAAAAATATATCCAGGATCTTCTTGCTCGAGGTGCTCTTGGTGATGAGCGCACAATTGTGACTCCTATGGAGCTCAATATTTAGCTTCGTGCGCCCGACGGTGATTATCTTCCTAATCCCAGTCGCTATCGCCACCTCGTTGGGAGCCTAGTCTATCTAGCTGTTACTCGTCCTGACGTATCATATCAGGTCCACATTCCCAGTCAGTTCATTTCAGCCCCCACCTCTGTCCACTATAGTCACCTCCTCTGTGTTCTACGATATCTTCGTGGCACGATCTCTCACTGTCTTTTCTTTCCCCGCTCCAGCTCTCTCGAGCTCCAGGCCTACTCTGATGCTATGTGGGCTAGTGATCCTTCTGATCGATGCTCACTGTCTGCTTACTATGTCTTTCTTGGTGGCCCTCTCATTGCTTAGAAGACAAAGAAACAGACTGTTGTTTCTCGCTCGAGCATAAAGGCTGAGTTGCGAGCGATGGCTATGTTGACGGCTGAGGTGATCTGGTTACGATGGTTACTTGAGAACTTTGGTGTGTCTACTACTACATCGACTCCCTTATTGTCCGATAGTACAGGCTCTATCAGTATTGCGCGTGACCCGGTGAAGCATGAGCTCACCAAGCACATTGGTGTGGATGCCTCCTTTGTGCATGCTGCTGTGCAGGATCAGATTCTCGGTCTTCACTATGTGACCTCTAAGTTACAGTTGGCGGACTTCTTCACGAAGGCACAGACTCGAGCGCAACATGGGTTCTTTCTCTCCAAACTCAGTGTTGTTGACCCACCATGAGTTGGAGAGGGGGGGGGGGTGTTAGATGTGTATAGTCCATTTTCTGTATATCCCCATTGTATAAGGGGCTTCCTGCACTTTACTATACATGTACATGTATTGACCCTTGGCCCTCTGTGTGAAAGTAAGTTTCTCATTATCCAATACGTTGGACCACGGTTAATTTCCTATCTTGAGTTTATAATTCTGTACCTCATCCTTATACGTGCGGAGAATCTAGATGGTGCTTCATGACACATTGGTGCGGTAAGGGTCTGCACCATGTATCGCTTCCTGATGCCACTCATTCCAAAGGGGAATCAAGGTAAAAAATCAAGGACACACGACATGATCCAGGCATTAGTGCCAAGGCTTAACTAAGGCTGGAAAGTGATATATTTTAACTCCTTCCTAAACACTCTTCCCTCATACAGATATGGCTGACGAGTAAATGAGTAATAGACTAAGAGATGGAGGGGGTGCAGCAGGAGAAAGAGTCTCATATATATGAGAAGGAGGCATACAACAGGAGGAAGACGATGCTAATTTGTCATGAGATGTGGAGTCTACACTGGAATTAATATCATGTGATTGGCCGATTGCCAAGGTGGCCATTGATTGATGGTTGTGTCCCTCATCGTGGCGCGCATGGACCGCCTAACCATAGCCTGCCTAGATGCACAAGTGGCTCCCCTAACCATTGTTGGCCAGCCGTGAGGTGGTTCATAGGGCATGACATCTTGCGCGCATGTTATTGATAAGCCAATCATGCTGTCAGCCCAGCGGTCTCCAAAGTTGCATAAGCACAACAAGGCCCCCGACCTTCGTCACCACCACTAAAAGCAGCCACATGAATCCTAGCCAGGAACCTGCTAATGTCGGCCATAGAACTCCCTTGGCCGGATATGCACTAAGCTCCCGCTCCCCGAGCCTGCCCCACTTTAGCCAGGCAACATCCATGAAACCAGTCAGGGATTTTGAAGGCGGTGGAGTTCGCAACTCATCCATAGACACCTCGGCGGGCTCCCAGCGTACCTCTCTTGTTAGATCCGGGCACATCTCAGACACCCCATGCCACCCCTCGCTGGAACACGACACCAATTCCTTCTTAGACACCCCGTAGTGGAGCCGACAACGGTGAGCGTGGATGCTAACCCGGAAAATCACCCTTTTCGGCACCGTCGACAGGGGAGCGCCCAAGACGCGGGAGAGAGCGAGGAAAACGACCATTTCCCCCACCCCCACGTGACGTAACATTCAGGTTTCTACGTCTATGAAGATGCACGTACTTTTGCAAAGTTACATGCGAGTTGTAAGATAAACAATGGAACTGTAACGACCTCTTCACCACTGACACCAAGTCAGCTCCATAGTTTTCTTACACCTTTACTAAATTTCAGTCAACTAAAATTCATTTGGCTCTTGGTCAAATTCATGTTCGTCCCATATTCCTATTTTGGTACGCATCTTACAGTGAACCGACATGTGTGGCCCAATCGAGAGAGGTGGGTTATGCAGATTTTGGGGCTTGGTTTTTGTTATGAATCTTAGCATGAATTGACGTGTGTTCCAATTTTAACATGGTCCCTCTTACCTTCTTTTTTCACATAAAAGATAAACGTAGATAATAGATTCGAGCCATTGATTTATACATAAATAATGGATCTGAGTAACTCTGATCTTCTTACCCCTTTTTTTTTGATAATTCTGATCTTCTTACCTCCTTGTGTAAAAAGAGGAGGCAAGAGGGACCACATTAAAACTATTTTTTTATCGGGTCGGAAACCGAACCCAGTATCAGTGGGATGGGCGTACTTCAATTTTTTTTCTTAGGCAGCCGCCAGTCAGTTTGTCGTTGTTCACTGCGCAACGAGAGGAAGGAGAGGCTGTGGCGGAAGGCGACCTGCTGGGTTTGTGTCTCGCCTCCCTCCACCCATCCCCCTCCATCCTCAGCAACCCCGCGCCAGTCGACTTCCATGGTTGTACTTCTGCCTAGTGTTGGCAAATAGGTTTCCCTTGCCTCGGTTGCCATGTTGATTCGGTTCAGTTTGCTAAATAGGTTTGCCACATTTGGTCCCGGGTGGTTTGTTCGATTCGGTTCATGCTGAGGTAGTGCTAAATGTCAGTCTGGGTTCATAACCTCATTATTGTTGTGACGGCTGAACTAGATATACTAGGGATTTGACAATGTGAGTGTCTCAGTTCAGTGAATGGAGGATTACATATACTTTCTAGTGTGCTTATTCTGTCTAGCGATAAGAGGTTGTTTGGTAGTCTTGTTTTTGCTGCAGTGAGTATGGTTTTCATAGAGAAAATTTTGAGTAGTGGTTGGTTGTTCGATAACTGATGGCTCGTTACTTCTGTTTGTGATCTCAGTTACCACGATTTTCACAAACTAATTTCAGTTCAGGGATCTAGAGATGGTTGGTAGTTTCCAATGTTTTTGCAGTATTTTTCAGTTGTGTTTTTAGTGTTCAGTAGCTTATTTAGTTTATCTATGATGTATAAAATGCAGTATCCATTTTTTCTGTTTTTGAATCGACATTTCGACTACTGCCATCTTGTTGCCACGATTCAATTGTCTACATCTGTGTCTGAAAAGTGAAAATAAATTTTGTAATTGCAGGCGGTTTTTCATTTCTCGGCTACAGGAAGTGGGTGCATGTATTAAATGGCAATTAAGGTTCTAGGTTAGTTTGTTGAACACAAACTTTTTCTGGTTTAGTAAACTGTTAGTTTTAGTTCATTTCATTTCAGTTCAGTTATGTTCATTTGACTACCGCCGTGTAGAAACACCGTGTTTATCATTTGTCAGATTTTAACCATCTATATCACCCTTAGTTAATTTTCTACTTTTTATTTTCTCATTGATCAGTTTATTCATTCCACAAAGTCCAAGTCAGTGAGGTAGATATACAAATTTTTTGCTGCAGCTTTTCTTTTAGTGTGTAAACCATTTGGCATTCAGAAAATACCCAAAAAAAAAGTATCCCCTCTGTGATAGCTTGGACATGCTGAACAGCTGAAGCATGGGCTTGGGCTAGGGTTACTAGTACGAAT
>NC_057806.1:603610966-603655361 GCF_018294505.1 Triticum aestivum
ACACTCTCCGTGACTGCCGCATCTTCTTCAAGAAGGGATGGAAGGAGTTTGTTTTGTGAACGTGTCTCAAGGCTGCCATAGTTGTACTGATCACTTTCAAGACCAAGGTCTGCGATGAGCTGGAGATGACAGTTAGTGTCAGTGTCCTCCAAGGGGTGCTCGAGTCTCACTAGGCCACGATGTATCATCAAGTTTGATCTCTTTTTAACAGTAGCACAGTCTTCTCTGTCGTGTGCTACTCTTGCTGTACTGAACCTATTTTGCACGCGCGCATGCACATGGCTTGATGTTATCAGATTGACCTATATGTGGCCACATGTCGAATTTTACAAGATCTTAAAAGCTAAGAATTGAGGGAAGAGATTAATTACTCAATATGTGGCCACATCGGATTGCTCACAATGTTCTCTGAAACAATCTGAATTTTCCATTAACATAATACTAATTTGTAGTTTTGTTTTCTTCCGAATAAAGAACATTGTAGTCTATTGGGGGGGGGGTGTTGGGGATCGTAGCAGAAATTTCAAATTTTCTATGCATCACCAAGATCAATCTATGGAGTAATCTAGCAACAAGGGGAAGGAGAGTGCATCTACATACCCTTGTAGATCGCTAAGCGGAAGTGTTGCAAGAACACGGATGAAGGAGTCGTACTCGTAGCGATTCAGATCGCGGTTGATTCCGATCTAAGCGCCGAATGACGGCGCCTCCGCGTTCAACACACGTGCAGCCCGGTGACGTCTCCTACGCCTTGATCCAGCAAGGGGAGAAGGAGAGGTTGGGAAAGACTCCATCCAGCAGCAGCACGACGGCGTGGTGGTGAAGGAGGAGCGTGGCAATCCTGCAGGGCTTCGCCAAGCACCGCGGAAGACGAGGAGGACTTGGGAGAGGGGGAGGGCTGCACCAGAACTTGGGTTGTGGCCGCCCTCCCACCCCTCCACTATTTATAGGTGGGGAGAGAGGGGGGCCGGCCCCCGTAGATCCCATCTAGGGTTGGGGGCGGCGGCCAAGGGGGGGAGGAGTGCCTCCCAAGTCAAGTGGAGGCCCTCCCCCTTAGGGTTTCCCCTCTCCCATGCGCATGGGCCTTGGGGGGGCTGGTGCCCTTGGCCCATTAAAGTTAGGGCGCCCCTACAGCCCAGGATGCTGTATTGGACGTGGTGGAACATTTTCCGGACCTCCGGAATCCTCCGGAACCTTCCGGAAGCTTCTCGGTATAATACCGGAAAAAACCGAACTTTTCCCGGAACCCGAACAACAACTTTCCATATATAAATCTTTACCTCCGAACCATTCCGGAACTCCTCGTGACGTCCAAGATCTCATCCGGGACTCCGAACAACATTCGGTAATCACATACAAGTCTTCCTAATAACCCTAGCATCATCGAACCTTAAGTGTGTAGACCCTATGGGTTCGGGAACCGTGCATACATGACCGAGACAACTATCCGGCCAATAACCAATAGCGGGATCTGGATACCCATGTTGGCTCCCACATGCTCCACGATGATCTCATCGGATGAACCACGATGTCAAGGATTCAATCAATCCCGTATACAATTCCCTTTGTCCATCGGTACGATACTTGCCCGAGATTCGATCGTCGGTATCCCGATACCTTGTTCAATATCGTTACCGGAAAGTCTCTTTACTCGTTCCGTAACACATCATCCCGTGATCAACTCCTTGGTCACATTGTGCACATTATGATGATGTCCTACTGAGTGGGCCCAGAGATACCTCTCCATTTACATGGAGTGACAAATCCCAGTCTCGATTTATGCCAACCCAACAGACACTTTCAGAGATACCTGTAGTGAACCTTTATAGCCACCCAGTTACGTTGTGACGTTTGACACACCCAAAGCACTCCTACGGTATCTGGGAGTTGCACAATCTCATGGTCTAAGAAAATGATACTTGACATTAGAAAAGCTTTAGCATACGAACTACACGATCTTTGTGCTAGGCTTAGGATTGGGTCTCATCCATCACATCATTCTCCTAATGATGTGATCCCGTTATCAACGACATCCAATGTCCATGGTCAGGAAACTGTAACCATCTATTGATCAACGAGCTAGTCAACTAGAGGCTTACTAGGGACATGGTGTTGTCTATGTATCGACACACGTATCTGAGTTTCCTATCAATACAATTCTAGCATGGATAATAAACGATTATCATGAACAAGGAAATATAATAATAACCAATTTATTATTGCCTCTAGGGCATATTTCCAACAGTCTCCCACTTGCACTAGAGTCAATAATCTAGTTCACATCGCCATGTGATTAACACTCATAGGTCACATCGCCATGTGACCAACATCCAAGAGTCTACTAGACTCAATGATCTAGTTCACATCACTATGTGATAAACACTGAAAGAGTTCTGGGTTTGATCATGTTATGCTTGTGAGAGAGGTTGTAGTCAACGGGTCTTGCCATATTCAGATCCCTATGTATTTCGCAAAACTTTATATCGTAGATGCTGCTACCACGTTCCACTTGGAGCTCTTCCAAATTATTGCTCCATTATACGTATCCGGTATCTCTACTCAGAGCTATCCGGATAGGTGTTAAGCTTGCATCGACGTAACTCTTTATGTCAAACTCTTTGTCACCTCCATATCCGAGAAACATTTCCTTATTCCTCTAAGGATAATTTTGACCGCTATCTGGTGATCCACTCCTAGATCACCTTTGTACCCTCTTGCCAGACATGTGGCAAGGCACACATTAGGTGCGGTACTTTAGCATGGCATACCGTATAGAGCCTGTGACGAGAGCATAGGGGACGACCTTCGTCCTTCCTCTTTCTTCTGCCGTGGTCAATCTTTGAGTCTTACTCAACTTCACACCTTACAACTCAGGTAAGAACCCCTTCTTTGACTGATCTATTTTGAACTCCTTAAAAACATGTCAAGGTGTGCGTTCTTTGAAAGTACCATCAGGCGTCTTGATCTATCTCTATAGATCTTGATGCCCAATATGTAAGCAGCTTTATCCAGGTCTTCCTTTGAAAAACACTCTTCAAACAACCGTTTATGCTTTCAGAAATTCTACATTATTTCGGATCAACAATATGTCATCCACATATACTTATCAAAAATGTTGAAGTGCTCCCACTCACTTTCTTGTAAATACAAGTTTCTAGCAAACATTGTATAGACCTAAAAGCTTTGATCACTCCATCAAAGCATATATTCCGACTCCGAGATGCTTGCTCTAGTCCATAGAAGGATTGCTAGAGCCAGCATACCTTTTAGCATCCTTAGGATTGACAAAACCTTTTATTGTATCACATACAACTTTTTCTTACGAAAACTGGTAAGAAAACTTGTTTTGACATCCATCTGTCAGATTTCATAATCGAAAAATATAGCTAATGCTAACATGATTCCGACGGACTTAAGCATCACTACGGGTGAGAAATTCTCATCGTAGTCAACTCCTTGAACTTGTGAAATGACTCTTTCCCACAAGTCGAGCTTCATAGACGGTAACATTACCGCCCACATCCGTCTTCTTCTTAAAGATCCATTTATCTCAATGGCTTGCCGATCATCGGGCAAGTCCAACAAAGTCCACACTTTGTTCTGATACATGGATCCTATCTCGGATTTCATGGCTTCTAACCATATGTCGGAATACGGGCCCACCATCGCTTCTCCATAGCTCGTAGGTTCATTGTTGTCTAACAACATGATATCTAAGACAAGATTACCGTACCACTCAGGAGTAGTACATATCCTTGTTGACCTACGAAGTTCGATAGCAACTTGATCCGAAGCTTCATGATCACCATCATTAACTTCCTCTTCAACAGACGTAGGCGCCACAGAAAACATCTTTCTGTGTTGCATCACTCTCTGGTTGAAGTAAAGGTTCGACAACCTCATCAAGTTCTATCTTCCTCCCACTCAATTCTTTCAAGAGAAACTCCTTCCCGAGAAAGGACCCGTTCTTAGCGATAAACAATTTGCCCTCGGATCTGAGATAGAAGGTGTACCCAACTATAACCTTTGGGTATCCTATGAAGATGTGTTTGTCCACTTTGGGTTCGAGCTTCTCCGGCTGAAGCCTTAAGCATCGCAGCCCCAAACATTAAGAAAGGACAACTTTGGTTTCTTCCCAAACCAATGTTCATACGACGTCGTCTCGACGGACTTAGATGGTGTCCTATCTAAAGTGAATGCAGCTATCTCTAACGCATAACCTCAAAATGAAAACGGTAGATTGATAAGAGACATCATAGATCGCACCATATCTCATAGTGTTCGATTGCGATGTCCGAACACACCATTACCTTGTGGTGTTCCAGGTGGCTTCAACTATGAAACAATTCCACAATGTCTTAAGTGATTGCCAAACTCATAACTCAGAAAATCCCCTTTTGATCAGATCGTAGGAACATGATCTTATTGTTATGATGATTCTTAACTTCACTCTGAAATCGCTTGAACTTTTCAAACGCTTCAGACTTGTGCTTCATTAAGTAGATATACATATATCTACCCAAATCGTTAGTGAAGATGAGAAAATAGAGATATCCACCGCACGCTTCAATTCTCATTGGATCACACGCATCAGCATGCATGATTTCCAACAAGTCACTTGCCCGTTTCATTGTACCTGAAAACGGGGTCTTAGTCATCCTGCCCATGAGGCATGGCTCGCATGTGTCAAGTGATTCAAAATCAAGTGACTCCAAACATCCATCGACATGGAGTTTCTTCATGCATCTTACGCCAATATGACCTAAGCGGCAGTGCCACGAGAAAGTGGTACTATCTACATCTTTTGGCGTGAACATGTGTATTACTACGACCGAGATTCACTGAACCATTCACATAGGGTGCATGACCATGGAAGGTATTATTCATGTAAACATAATAACCATTATTCTCTAACTTAAATGAATAACCGTATTGCAATGAACATGATCTAATCATATTCATGCTCAACGTAGACACCTGATAACATTTATCTAGGTTCAATACTAATCCCGAAGGCAGATGGAGCGTGCGATGGTGATCTCATCAACTTTGGAAACACTTCCAACACACATCATCACCTCGCCCTTAGCCAGTCTCCGTTTAGTGCGTAGCTTTTGCTTCAAGTCACCAATAATAGCAACTGAACCGGTATCCAATACCCCGGTGCTACCAGAGGTACTAGTGAGGTACACATTAATAACACGTATATACTTTGTTGAAGTTGCCAGCCTTCTTATCTACCATGCATTTGGGGTAATTCCGCTACCAGTGACCGTTCCCCTTACAATAGAAGCACTTAGTCTCGGGTTTGGGTTCAACCTTGGGATCCTTCACTGGAGCGGCAACTGGTTTGCCATCCATGAAGTTTCCCTTCTAGCCCTTGCCCTTCTTGAAACCAGTGGTCTTGTTAAACCGTCAACACTTGATGCTCCTTCTTGATTTCTACCTTTTGCGGTCTTAAGCACCGCGAACAGCTCCGGGATCAACTCCATCCCTTGCATGTCATAGTTCATCATGAAGATCTAGTAGCTTAGTGATAGTGGCTAGAGAACTCTATCAATCACTATCTTATCTGGAAGTTTAACTCCCACTTGATTTAAGTGATTGTAGCACCCGGACATTCTGAGCACATGCTCACTAGCTGAGCTATTCTCCTCCATCTTATTGGCAAAAGAACTTGTCAGAGGTCTCACACCTCTCAACACGGGCATGAGCCTGAAATCCCAATTTCAGCTCTTGGAACATCTCATATGTTCTATGGCGTTCAAAATGTCATTGGAATCCCGATTCTAAGCCGTAAATTATGGTGCACTAAACTATCAGGTAGTCATCAGAATGTGTCTGTAAGGTGTTCACAACATCCACAGACGACGTTGTAGGGGTTTGCACATCGAGTGGTGCATCAAAGACGTAAGCCTTCTGTGTAGCAGTGAGGACACTCCTCGGACTACGGACCTAGTACGCATCATTGCTTACAATATCCTTCAACTTAACCTTTCTCTAGGAACGTATTGAAACAGGGAGCTACAACGTGAGCTATTTATCTACAACATATTTGCGAGGACAATTTAGACTATGTTCATGATAATTGAGTTCATCTAATGAAATTAATTTAATGAACTCCCACTCGGATAGACATCCCTCTAGTCATCTAAGTGAAACATGATCTGAATCGACTAGGCCATGTCTGATCATCACGTGAGACGGACTAGTCATCAACGGTGAACATCTCATGTTGATGGTATCTTCTGTACGACTCATGTTCGACCTTTCGGTCTTCCGTGTTCCGAGGCCATGTCTGTACATGCTAGGCTCGTCAAGTCAACCTAAGTGTTTCGCATGTGTCTCAAGGCCATGTCTGTACATGCTAGGCTCGTCAACACCCGTTGTATTCGAATGTTGGAATCTATCACACCCGATCATCACGTGGTGCTTCGAAACAACGAACCTTCGCAATGGTGCACAGTTAGGGGGAACACTTTTCTTGAAATTTTAGTGAGGGATCATCTTATTTAAGGTACCGTCATTCTAAGCAAATAAGATGTAAAACATGATAAACATCACATGCAATCAAATAGTGACATGATATGGCCAATATCATTTTGCTCCTTTTGATCTCCATCTTCGGGGCTACATGATCATCGTTGTCACCGGCATGACACCATGATCTCCATCATCATGATCTCCATCATCGTGTCTTCTTGAAGTTGTCTCGTCATCTATTACTTCTACTACTATGGCTAACGCTTTAGCAATAAAGTAAAGTAATTACATGATGTTTAAGTTGACATGCAGGTCATAAATAAATTAAGACAACTCCTATGGCTCCTGCCGGTTGTCATACTCATCGACATGCAAGTCGTGATTCCTATTACAAGAACATGATCAATCTCATACATCACATATATCATTCATCACATCCTTTTGGCCATATCACATCACAAGGCATATGCTGCAAAAACAAGTTAGACGTCCTCTAATTGTTGTTGCAAGTTTTTACGTGGTTGCTATAGGTTTCTAGCAAGAACGTTTCTTACCTACGCCAAAACCACAACGTGATATGCCAATTTCTATTTACCCTTCATAAGGACCCTTTTCATCGAATCCGATCGGACTAAAGTGGGAGAGACAGACACCCGCTAGCCACCTTATGCAACTAGTGCATGTCAGTCGGTGGAACCAGTCTCATGTAAGAGTACGTGTAAGGTCGGTCCGGGCCGCTTCATCCCACGATGCCGCCGAATCAAGATGAGAGTAGTAACGACAAGTAAATTGACAAAATCGACGCCCACAACTGCTTTGTGTTCTACTCGTGCATAGAAACTACGCATAGACCTGGCTCTGATACCACTGTTGGGGATCGTAGCAGAAATTTAAAATTTTCTACGCATCACCAAGATCAATCTATGGAGTAATCTAGCAATGAGGGGAAGGAGAGTGCATCTACATACCCTTGTAGATCGCTAAGCGGAAGCGTTGCAAGAACGCGGATGAAGGAGTCGTACTCGTAGCGATTCAGATCGCGGTTGATTCCGATCAAAGCGCCGAATCACGGCGCCTCCGCGTTCAACACATGTGCAGCCCGGTGACGTCTCCTACGCCTTGATCCAGCAAGGGGAGAAGGAGAGGTTGGGGAAGACTCCATCCAGCAGCAGCACGACGGCGTGGTGGTGAAGGAGGAGCGTGGCAATCCTGCAGGGCTTCGCCAAGCACCGCGGAAGAGGAGGAGGACTTGGGAGAGGGGGAGGGCTGCGCAAGAACTTGGGTTGTGGCTACCCTCCCACCCCTCCACTATTTATAGGCGGGGAGAGAGGGGGGCCGCCCCCCTAGATCCCATCTAGGGTTGGGGGCGGCGGCCAAGGGGGGAGGAGTGCCTCCCAAGTCAAGTGGAGCCCCCCCCCCTTAGGGTTTCCCCTCTCCCATGCGCATGGGCCTTGGGGGGGCTGGCGCCCTTGGCCCATTAAGGTTAGGGCACCCTCCTACATCCCATGCTGTTGTATTGGACGTGGTGGAACATTTTCCGGACCTCCGGAATCCTCCGAAACCTTCCGGAAGCTTCCCGGTACAATACCAAAAAAAACCGAACTTTTCCCGGAACCCGAACAAGAACTTTCCATATATAAATCTTTACCTCCGGACCATTCCGGAACTCCTCGTGACGTCCGAGATCTCATCCGGGACTCCGTACAACATTCGCTAATCACATACAAGTCTTCCTAATAACCCTAGCGTCATCGAACCTTAAGTGTGTAGACCCTACGGGTTCAGGAACCATGCAGACATGACCGAGACAACTCTCCGGCCAATAACCAATAGCGGGATCTGGATACCCATGTTGGCTCCCACATGCTCCACGATGATCTCATCGGATGAACCATGATGTCAAGGATTCAATCAATCCCGTATACAATTCCCTTTGTCCATCGGTACGATACTTGCCCGAGATTCGATCGTCGGTATCCCGATACCTTGTTCAATCTCGTTACTGGCAAGTCTCTTTACTGGTTCCGTAACACATCATCCCGTGATCAACTCCTTGGTCACATTCTGCACATTATGATGATGTCCTACCGAGTGGGCCCAGAGATACCTCTTCGTTTACACGGAGTGGGCCCAGAGATACCTGTAGTGAACCTTTATAGCCACCCAGTTACGTTGTGACGTTTGGCACACCCAAAGCACTCCTACGGTAGCGGAGAGGAAAGGGAGAGAGAGGCCGACATACCGGAGAGGATGGTGGAGCGGAGGATGAAGGGTAAGGTGGTGTAGGAGGAAGAGTGAGACATGCCGGAGGAAGGGAGACATGAGGCACATACGAGGGTGTATCAGGAAGGAGAAGGAAAGAAATAGCGTCCATAGATAAGCTCAAGGAGGAAGGGCGGGGGTAGTAAGAATGAGACTCATCGAAAGTCACGTCGCCCAAAATGTGCAACCGACGACCAACAAGATCCCAACATCGATAGCCCTTGTGCTCATCACTATAGCCAATAAAAACAAACTCAACCGACTTTAGTCGATTTGGTGTGCTCTTGCGGGACAAGAAGAACATAGCACACACATCCAAACATATGAAGAGCTGAGTAGCCAGAAGAGCGAGCAATGAGACACTCCATAGGAATACTATCTTGCAAGGCAGCTGGTGGCTGAATGTTGATGAGATAGGTGAATGCGGAAACGACCTCAGCCAAAAAGTGGGGTGGAAGAGAGGCAGCGATCATCAGCGCATGAGCCATCTCAAGCAAATGACGATGCTTATATTCCGCAATGCCATTCTGAGCATGGGAACTAGGACATGAGAACTAGGCAAGAGTACCCTGTTCCGCAAGAAAACCACACAACATCTGGGAGATATACTCTCCAGCGAAGTCAGCACAAAAAGTATGAATAGGCATGGAAAACTAGGTGTGAATCATGGCAGCAAATCGTTTGTATATAGAGAGAACCTCGTTGCGAGATTTCATAAAGTAGAGCCAAGTGTAGCGAGAGAAATCATCAATAAACAGAACATAGTAGCGATGTCCACCTTTCGAATCAAAGGGAGCACGACCCCAAACATCAGAATGAACTAAGTTAAAAGGACGCTGAGATATTGAATCACTAGTAGGATAAGGTAACTGGGTCTGTTTACCAAGTCTACAACCATCACAATGTAAAGAAACATCTCCAGAGACAGACCCTAAGACACCCTGACGCACCAATGATGACAAGCGAGAGCCACAGATGTGACCATGTCGATGATGCCATTGCTAGAAGGACGCAGAAGAGGAGGCAGCAAGAGCATGATAACTAGCAGAAGTGGTGGCGGCAGAAGGAAAAAGAAACCAGTCAAGCTCCCAAAGGCCCTCTAACTCATGGCGCCTAGGGCCAGCACCAAACAGAACCTTGGTGCGACGATCCTGAACAAAACAAGAGTTGGTGTCAAGAATGACACGACAACCAGAATCAGTAAGTTGGGTAGCGAAAAAGAGATTCATGGTAAGACGGCGAACATGAGAAACACTAGAAACAGAAAAAGATGGAGTAGAAAGGGTTCCATGACTAGCAACATGAAGGGGTGTGCCATCGACAGTGAGAACATTAATAGGATAATTAAGAGGTCGAAGAGAAGACAACGTGGAAGAATCAGAAGACATATGAAAAGAAGCTAAAAAATCTACAACCCACGAAGATATACCTGATTGTGTAGGTGACGACGGTGATGGAGAGGCGAAAGCAGTCACAGCGGCAGCAGAACCCATTGATGAAGATCCGGAGGAAGCCAACATGCGCTTGAGCCACACAATGTCCTGGTCAGTGAGCGACGGAGTCGAGGAAGTCACATGAGTTCCACTGGAAGAAGAGAGCCCCTGATCTCGCTGCTTCTTGAGACAATCAGACTCTAGGTGACCTGGCCTGGACCAGTAGCCACAAAAGGTGTCACAGCGCAACCGGCCCTTCTCTGCATAAGGAGGGTGGCTCAACCCCCCCCCCCCCACAAGGTGTGGGCAAGAGCGGGGGAGCGGTGAGGCGAGCAAACCACACAGGAGCTCTGGCGGCCAACACAGAGGGAACCGAAAGAAACCTAGCAGAACGAACATGGGTCTCCTCAGCATGAAGTTTAGCAAGCACCTCCGAGATAGGAACACGGCCACGAGCAAGCAAGTGAGGTTGAGGCTCAACCTCGAAATGGGGGCGAGATTAGAACTCATGGACACGCTGAAACTCCAAGTCAGACCGCATGGTCTAGCAGCAACGGCAAGATCCGCAAACAACTGTTCGAAGAGAGTCACGCTGGCACCAGATGGCAGGACTCTGTGTGTGGAACTCATCAACAAAAGAGTCACCCTGCTGAAGAGCATGCTCCTGATGCATCACAAATAAGTAGAGTGCATCACCAGAGGGTTGATAGCGCTGACAGAGAAAAGCCCACATCGCTGCAATGGTTCTGAGGCAATGAACTCTGAAGCAAACTGAGGGAGAACACTCACAGTGGGAACAACAACAACTTGAACATCATCATTACACCACTGAGTGTAAGCGGACAGATCATCTCGGTAGACAGAAAGAGCATCTGAATAAGTTGATACCTGCTGATCATAAGCATCAGCCGTAGAATCATTAAGAGCCTTGGCTACATCTCGATCAGCCTGAGAAGCCTCAGCAGCAAGAACAGGCGGCACCGGCGGGGTAGTAGCCACGGGAGCAACAGGGCATGGCGGACAGGGGACCTCACCAGAGAGAACACCCCACAGGAGAAGACCGTGCATATGGATACACATGAAACCCGCAAACTTAGCATAGTTGGTGCCATCGAAGATCACCGAGCACCGAGGAACGACGACATAGCCCGAACAAGACATGATGAGCTCTCTATTTTATTTAAAGTCAACGGACGCAGGAGACCCGATCTGGATGGGGCAGAGGCTCGCTCGAGGAAGGAACTCGAGCGGGGACCAGCCTGGTCGTCAGCGACCGGAACTAGCCGGCCAGACGGGCAGCGGGACGGCGGTACCCGGACGGAGAGGGGGCGACTGGAGAGCAAGCCGCGGCCAGACAAGGTGGGAGCGGCAGCCGGAGATCATGTCGCGGCCAGACGAGAAGGGAGCGGCCGGCGTCGAGAGGAGTCCTTCGGGGACGGATCCAGCCAGGCGGAGATGGCCGGCGGTAGTCGGAAACGGTCGGCGACGGGCGGAGACGGGCAGGGGCGGCCGAAACCGAGCAAGGGGCCTAGCAGCGGCAGCGGGTAGGGTGGAGCACACACGGATTTGCATAATGCAGGAAAGAGGCTAATCTAGCATCTGATACCATGTTGGATAATGAGCAACTTACTTTTTTTGCGGGGTAATGAGGAACTTACTTTCATAGAGGGCCAAGAGTCAATACATGTACATGTGTAGTAAAGTGCAGGAAGCCTCTTATACAATAGGGATATACAGAAAATGAACTATACACATCTAACACAATGTACGTATCAAGTTTGTCGGAATCAAGGTTTTGTCGTACGATTATATGGTTTTACGATCCAAACTTACCCCTTTAATTATGATTTTTAGATAATATAATATATGTTTCTACTATCTTGATAGTTTAGATTCTATAATTTCTGATCCTACCATCAGAGTTCTGATCCGGTTTAAAATCATGATTCTGATAACCTTAATCACTACCATCAGTATTGGCCAGGTTGCGCACTCTGGTCTGACTTTGCGGCTTTGTGGACTGCATCTCATCGGCATCCTACTGCTAGCATGTCTCAAAATCCTATATAGTGCAGGAAAACCCACCCGCTGACGTCTTTTAGATAGGCGTTCTTCCTGGAAATCAGCTTCAAGCGTTTTTGTACACTTGAGACTTTTATTCACCAGCCTGGCTTTTTCAATAAAGATTGACTAGCCTTACTAGATTGCAGGATATGACTTTCCTTCACTACATCAAATTAAGAAGATGCGTCTGGATGAAGCAGTCCCTTTTTGCAAAAAAGAAAAAAAGTTACAAATTTGTTGTAACAATACAAGAACAGAAGCAGAGGTGAATGTCCACCAGCTAAACTGACCAACAGAAAAGATTAAACTCTAAAGCAAATTGAACAACAACATTTGGTCCTCAGTTTATTTTTTAATGTCCACGGCTATTTATAGAGGACCATAAGCACATGTAATAGTGTAGGTTCTTTATTGTCCATTTTGGAATAAAATCTAGTTAGGAATGATTTTTTCACAAAAAATTGTACTTCAGATATTATTTCGAATCCAGTGCAGCCAAATGTTGAATAAGAAAACCCCTCCTCATAGTTTTCTGAATTCTTATAAAACTGGACTAATTAATAGGGAGATATTAGGAAAAAGATTTTATATATTCTAAGAAAAATACATGTTTGCATCGAGCCAAAATTAAATGATAACTACAAATTTTAGCTACTTAGCTTCCATTTCCCCTTTTAACAAAAGATGATAGTTGTCCCTTATGATTAACTCTTTGTGTACAAACAATTTTAGTCCCTCTAGGTGTATCCTTTTGACTAGGGATAAGTCAGCTGATGCAATTGGAATGGTAGTAAACTTTGTACATTGTGCAATCAGGAGGAGATTATTCAACACCTTTTCCTTGGTTACCTCTGCGCTATGGCCGGTTTTATGGTACGAACAACATTTAATTTAACCCCTCCCTAGTCAATCTCACATATGTTTGGACGTTTGGTAATTAGTTACGGGGTATTTTTGTTGGGGTTAGCACATTATGTTGGTAACATTGTGTATGTTGTAATGATGTTGTGGTTTTATTAAAAAATGTTAAGTTCTAATCCTTTGCAGGTTACATTCTTTTCTATGGGTTGGTTGTGGTCTTGGTCCATGTTGGAATTTTTGTCTAAAAAGACTACCTACCCAGTACAATTGACAGAAAAGACCGCCTCTAGATCAGATTGCCAGAAAAGACCACCTAATTCGTGGCGGCAGGCGCGCCAGCCAACACGTGGCGCCTGCCGCCACACGCGAAGGCGGCAGACCCTGCCGCCACGGTCCCAGGCGGCAAGTGGCCTGTCACAGGAAATCATCGGGAGCGACCAGAACAAGACGGAACGGGATCAGTGGTGGGCCCAGCCGCCACACCAGGAGGCGGCAGTGCTGCTGAGGCCGCGAGTTCGACTGGAGCACGGGCCGTGTATAGCTGCGCTGAGCTGATCACGGCTCGTCGCCTGACCAGAGTGCATGCGCAAGGGAGAGGTGCGTGCAGTGCAGTGCAGCTTTGCCTAGCTGAACAATCCACCAGTGTATTAGTCGCTAGTTGGATTTACCGCTGTAGCTTTTGGGCCTACACTGCCATGCATGCATGTGCTTGCCGTACGTCCTAATTAACCATCGCGGGGCTGCTGCAGTACATGCCGCCTCTGGGCGTGGCGGCATGGCCCGCCGGCCAGCAGTCCATCGCAGTTCCTGTTCCGTTGTGTTCTAGCCGATCCCAGCGATTCCTGTGACAGACGACCTGCCGACTGGGCCTGTGGCGGCAGGTGCTGCCGCCACGGCGCGTGGCGGCAGGCGCCACGTGTCCGCTGCCGCGTTTGCCGTCACAAATTAGGTGGTCTTTTCTGGCAATTTGACTCAAAGGTAGTCTTTTTTGTCAATTGCACCGCGCAGATGGTCCTTTTGAACAAAAAATCGGTACTCCCCGCAACCATGTTCGTGGCGCTCTGATGCAAGCAACATGGACCAAGACCACAACCAACCCATAGAAAAGAATGTAACCTGCAAAGGATTAGAACTTAACATTTTTTAATAAAACCACAACATCATTACAACATACACAATGTTACCAACATAATGTGCTAACCCCAACAAAAATACCCCGTAACTAATTACCAAACGTCCAAACATATGTGAGATTGACTAGGGAGGGGTTAAATTAAATGTTGTTCGTACCATAAAACCGGCCATAGCGCAGAGGTAACCAAGGAAAAGGTGTTGAATAATCTCCTCCTGATTGCACAATGTACAAAGTTTACTACCATTCCAATTGCATCAGCTGACTTATCCCTAGTCAAAAGGATACACCTAGAGGGACTAAAATTGTTTGTACACAAAGAGTTAATCATAAGGGACAACTATCATCTTTTGTTAAAAGGGGAAATGGAAGCTAAGTAGCTAAAATTTGTAGTTATCATTTAATTTTGGCTCGATGCAAACATATATTTTTCTTAGAATATATAAAATCTTTTTCCTAATATCTCCCTATTAATTAGTCCAGTTTTATAAGAATTCAGAAAACTATGAGGAGGGGTTTTCTTATTCAACATTTGGCTGCACTGGATTCGAAATAATATCTGAAGTACAATTTTTTGTGAAAAAATCATTCCTAACTAGATTTTATTCCAAAATGGACAATAAAGAACCTACACTATTACATGTGCTTATGGTCCTCTATAAATAGCCGTGGACATTAAAAAATAAACTGAGGACCAAATGTTGTTGTTCAATTTGCTTTAGAGTTTAATCTTTTCTGTTGGTCAGTTTAGCTGGTGGACATTCACCTCTGCTTCTGTTCTTGTATTGTTACAACAAATTTGTAACTTTTTTTCTTTTTTGCAAAAAGGGACTGCTTCATCCAGACGCATCTTCTTAATTTGATGTAGTGAAGGAAAGTCATATCCTGCAATCTAGTAAGGCTAGTCAATCTTTATTGAAAAAGCCAGGCTGGTGAATAAAAGTCTCAAGTGTACAAAAACGCTTGAAGCTGATTTCCAGGAAGAACGCCTATCTAAAAGACGTCAGCGGGTGGGTTTTCCTGCACTATATAGGATTTTGAGACATGCTAGCAGTAGGATGCCGATGAGATGCAGTCCACAAAGCCGCAAAGTCAGACCAGAGTGCGCAACCTGGCCAATACTGATGGTAGTGATTAAGGTTATCAGAATCATGATTTTAAACCGGATCAGAACTCTGATGGTAGGATCAGAAATTATAGAATCTAAACTATCAAGATAGTAGAAACATATATTATATTATCTAAAAATCATAATTAAAGGGGTAAGTTTGGATCGTAAAACCATATAATCGTACGACAAAACCTTGATTCCGACAAACTTGATACGTACATTGTGTTAGATGTGTATAGTTCATTTTTTGTATATCCCTATTGTATAAGAGGCTTCCTGCACTTTACTACACATGTACATGTATTGACTCTTGGCCCTCTATGAAAGTAAGTTCCTCATTACCCCGCAAAAAAAGTAAGTTGCTCATTATCCAACATGGTATCAGATGCTAGATTAGCCTCTTTCCTGCATTATGCAAATCCGTGTGTGCTCCACCCTACCCGTTGCCGCTGCTAGGCCCCTTGCTCGGTTTCGGCCGCCCCTGCCCATCTCCGCCCGCCGCCGACCGTTTCCGACTACCGCCGGCCATCTCCGCCTGGCTGGATCCGTCCCCGAAGGACTCCTCTCGACGCCGGCCGCTCCCTTCTCATCTGGCCGCGACATGATCTCCGGCTGCCGCTCCCACCTTGTCTGGCCGCGGCTTGCTCTCCAGTCGCCCCCTCTCCGTCCGGGTACCGCCGTCCCGCTGCCCATCTGGCCGGCTAGTTCCGGTCGCTGACGACCAGGCTGGTCCCCGCTCGAGTTCCTTCCTCGAGCGAGCCTCTGCCCCATCCAGATCGGGTCTCCTGCGTCCGTTGACTTTAAATAAAATAGAGAGCTCATCATGTCTTGTTCGGGCTATGTCGTCGTTCCTCGGTGCTCGATGATCTTCGATGGCACCAACTATGCTAAGTTTGTGGGTTTCATGTGTATCCATATGCGCGGTCTTCTCCTGTGGGGTGTTCTCTCTGGTGAGGTCCCCTGTCCGCCATGCTCTGTTGCTCCCGTGGCTACTACCCCGCCGGTGCCGCCTGTTCTTGCTACTGAGGCTTCTCAGGCTGATCGAGATGCAGCCAAGGCTCTTAATGATTCTACGGCTGATGCTTATGATCAGCAGGTATCAACTTATTCAGATGCTCTTTCTGTCTACCGAGATGATCTGTCCGCTTACACTCAGTGGTGTAATGATGATGTTCAAGTTGTTGTTGTTCCCACTGTGAGTGTTCTCCCTCAGTTTGCTTCAGAGTTCATTGCCTCAGAACCATTGCAGCGATGTGGGCTTTTCTCTGTCAGCGCTATCAACCCTCTGGTGATGCTCTCTACTTATTTGTGATGCATCAGGAGCATGCTCTTCAGCAGGGTGACTCTTTTGTTGATGAGTTCCACACACAGAGTCCTGCCATCTGGTGCCAGCGTGACTCTCTTCGAACAGTTGTTTGCGGATCTTGCCGTTGCTGCTAGACCATGCGGTCTGACTTGGAGTTTCAGCGTGTCCATGAGTTCTAATCTCGCCCCCATTTCGAGGTTCAGCCTCAACCTCACTTGCTTGCTCGTGGCCGTGTTCCTATCTCGGAGGTGCTTGCTGAACTTCATGCTGAGGAGACCCATGTTCGTTCTGCTAGGTTTCTTTCGGTTCCCTCTGTGTTGGCCGCCAGAGCTCCTGTGTGGTTTGCTCGCCTCACCGCTCCCCTGCTCCTGCCCACACCTTGTGGGGGGGGGGGGGGTTGAGCCACCCTCCTTATGCAGAGAAGGGCCGGTTGCGCTGTGACACCTTTTGTGGCTACTGGTCCAGGCCAGGTCACCTAGAGTCTGATTGTCTCAAGAAGCAGCGAGATCAGGGGCTCTCTTCTTCCAGTGGAACTCATGTGACTTCCTCGACTCCGTCGCTCACTGACCAGGACATTGTGTGGCTCAAGCGCATGTTGGCTTCCTCCGGATCTTCATCAATGGGTTCTGTTGCCGCTGTGACTGCTTTCGCCTCTCCATCACCGTCGTCACCTACACAATCAGGTATATCTTCGTGGGTTGTAGATTTTTTAGCTTCTTTTCATATGTCTTCTGATTCTTCCACGTTGTCTTCTCTTCGACCTCTTAATTATCCTATTAATGTTCTCACTATCGATGGCACACCCCTTCATGTTGCTAGTCATGGAACCCTTTCTACTCCATCTTTTTCTGTTTCTAGTGTTTCTCATGTTCGCCGTCTTACCATGAATCTCTTTTTCGCTACCCAACTTACTGATTCTGGTTGTCGTGTCATTCTTGACACCAACTCTTGTTTTGTTCAGGATCGTCGCACCAAGGTTCTGTTTGGTGCTGGCCCTAGGCGCCATGAGTTAGAGGGCCTTTGGGAGCTTGACTGGTTTCTTTTTCCTTCTGCCGCCACCACTTCTGCTAGTTATCATGCTCTTGCTGCCTCCTCTTCTGCGTCCTTCTAGCAGTGGCATCATCGACATGGTCACATCTGTGGCTCTCGCTTGTCATCATTGGTGCGTCAGGGTGTCTTAGGGTCTGTCTCTGGAGATGTTTCTTTACATTGTGATGGTTGTAGACTTGGTAAACAGACCCAGTTACCTTATCCTACTAGTGATTCAATATCTCAGCGTCCTTTTAACTTAGTTCATTCTGATGTTTGGGGTCGTGCTCCCTTTGATTCGAAAGGTGGACATCGCTACTATGTTCTGTTTATTGATGATTTCTCTCGCTACACTTGGCTCTACTTTATGAAATCTCGCAACGAGGTTCTCTCTATATACAAACGATTTGCTGCCATGATTCACACCTAGTTTTCCATGCCTATTCATACTTTTTGTGCTGACTTCGCTGGAGAGTATATCTCCCAGATGTTGTGTGGTTTTCTTGCGGAACAGGGTACTCTTGCCTAGTTCTCATGTCCTAGTTCCCATGCTCAGAATGGCATTGCGGAATATAAGCATCGTCATTTGCTTGAGATGGCTCATGCGCTGATGATCGCTGCCTCTCTTCCACCCCACTTTTTGGCTGAGGTCGTTTCCGCATTCACCTATCTCATCAACATTCAGCCACCAGCTGCCTTGCAAGATAGTATTCCTATGGAGTGTCTCATTGGTCGCTCTTCTGGCTACTCAGCTCTTCATATGTTTGGATGTGTGTGCTATGTTCTTCTTGCCCCGCAAGAGCACACCAAATCGACTAAAGTCGGTTGAGTTTGTTTTTATTGGCTATAGTGATGAGCACAAGGGCTATCGATGTTGGGATCTTGTTGGTCGTCGGTTGCACATTTTAGGCGACGTGACTTTCGATGAGTCTCATTCTTACTACCCCCGCCCTTCCTCCTCGAGCTTATCTATGGACGCTATTTCTTTCCTTCTCCTTCCTGATACACCCTCGTATGTGCCTCATGTCTCCCTTCCTCCGGCATGTCTCACTCTTCCTCCTACACCACCTTACCCTTCATCCTCCGCTCCACCATCCTCTGCGGTATGTCGGCCTCTCTCTCCCTTTCCTCTCCGCTACACTCGCTGCCCTCGTGTTGAGGAAGATTCTCCTGACGCACCTTCCACTTCTGGAACGCCTCCACTAGTTCATAATCTCTGTGCTCGACCTCGCCCCCACCTTATCGCTATTCTCCTGATCGGTATGGTTTTTCTGTTGTTGCTGAGCCGGCTTCCTATTGAGCTGCCATGACTCAGGCTGAATGGCAGCTTGCGATGGCCGAGGAGATTGCTGCCCTTGAGTGCTCTAGCACGTGGAATCTGGTTTCCCTTCCTTCCGGTGTCCGTCCCATGACGTGCAACTGGGTCTACAATATTAAGACTCGCTCCGATGGTTCTCTTGAGCGTTACAAAGCTCTTCTTGTGGCTCGTGGCTTTCAGCAGGAGCAGGAACGCGATTATGATGAGACATTTGCTCCTGTGGCCCACATGACCACTGTTCTCACTCTCCTTGCCATTACTTTTGTTCGTCATTGGTCCGTGTCTCAGCTTGACGTTCAAAACACCTTTCTCAATGGTGAGTTAGGTGAGCAGGTTTATATGTAGCCACCGACGGGGTACTCTGTTCCTGATGGTATGGTTTGTCGACTTTGACGCTCCCTCTATGGTCTTCAACAGGCTCCTCATGCCTGGTTCTAGTGGTTCGCCTCTGTCGTGACTACCGTGGGCTTCTCCACCAGTGATCATGATCCCGCTTTGTTTGTTCACACAACTCCTCATGGCCGGACTCTTCTCCTTCTATATTTCGATGACATGATCATCACCGGCGACGACTCTGACTACATTGCCTTTGTTAAGGCCCGCTTTCGCGACCAGTTTCTGATGTCTGATCTTGGCCCCCTTCGCTATTTTCTTGAGATTGAGGTTTCTTCGACCTCTGATGGCTTCTTCATCTCCCAGGAAAAATATATCCAGGATCTTCTTGCTCGAGGTGCTCTTGGTGATGAGAGCACAATTGTGACTCCTATGGAGCTCAATATTTAGCTTCGTGCGTCCGACGGTAATTATCTTCCTAATCCCAGTCGCTATCGCCACCTCGTTGGGAGCCTAGTCTATCTAGCTGTTACTCGTCCTGACGTATCATATCAGGTCCACATTCCCAGTCAGTTCATTTCAGCCCCCACCTCTGTCCACTATAGTCACCTCCTCTGTGTTCTACGATATCTTCGTGGCACGATCTCTCACTGTCTTTTCTTTCCCCGCTCCAGCTCTCTCGAGCTCCAGGCCTACTCTGATGCTATGTGGGCTAGTGATCCTTCTGATCGATGCTCGCTGTCTACTTACTATGTCTTTCTTGGTGGCCCTCTCATTGCTTAGAAGACAAAGAAACAGACTGTTGTTTCTCGCTCGAGCATAAAGGCTGAGTTGCGAGCGATGGCTATGTTGACGGCTGAGGTGATCTGGTTACGATGGTTACTTGAGAACTTTGGTGTGTCTACTACTACATCGACTCCCTTATTGTCCGATAGTACAGGCTCTATCAGTATTGCGCGTGACCCGGTGAAGCATGAGCTCACCAAGCACATTGGTGTGGATGCCTCCTTTGTGCATGCTGCTGTGCAGGATCAGATTCTCGGTCTTCACTATGTGACCTCTAAGTTACAGTTGGCGGACTTCCTCACGAAGGCACAGACTCGAGCGCAACATGGGTTCTTTCTCTCCAAACTCAGTGTTGTTGACCCACCATGAGTTGGAGAGGGGGGGGGGTGTTAGATGTGTATAGTCCATTTTCTGTATATCCCCATTGTATAAGGGGCTTCCTGCACTTTACTATACATGTACATGTATTGACCCTTGGCCCTCTGTGTGAAAGTAAGTTTCTCATTGTCCAATACGTTGGACCACGGTTAATTTCCTATCTTGAGTTTATAATTCTGTACCTCATCCTTATACGTGCGGAGAATCTAGATGGTGCTTCATGACACATTGGTGCGGTAAGGGTCTGCACCATGTATCGCTTCCTGATGCCACTCATTCCAAAGGGGAATCAAGGTAAAAAATCAAGGACACACGACATGATCCAGGCATTAGTGCCAAGGCTTAACTAAGGCTGGAAAGTGATATATTTTAACTCCTTCCTAAACACTCTTCCCTCATACAGATATGGCTGACGAGTAAATGAGTAATAGACTAAGAGATGGAGGGGGTGCAGCAGGAGCAAGAGTCTCATATATATGAGAAGGAGGCATACAACAGGAGGAAGACGATGCTAATTTGTCATGAGATGTGGAGTCTACACTGGAATTAATATCATGTGATTGGCCGATTGCCAAGGTGGCCATTGATTGATGGTTGTGTCCCTCATCGTGGCGCGCATGGACCGCCTAACCATAGCCTGCCTAGATGCACAAGTGGCTCCCCTAACCATTGTTGGCCAGCCATGAGGTGGTTCATAGGGCATGACATCTTGCGCGCATGTTATTGATAAGCCAATCATGCTGTCAGCCCAGCGGTCTCCAAAGTTGCATAAGCACAACAAGGCCCCCGACCTTCGTCACCACCACTAAAAGCAGCCACATGAATCCTAGCCAGGAACCTGCTAATGTCGGCCATAGAACTCCCTTGGCTGGATATGCACTAAGCTCCCGCTCCCCGAGCCTGCCCCACTTTAGCCAGGCAACATCCATGAAACCAGTCAGGGATTTTGAAGGCGGTGGAGTTCGCAACTCATCCATAGAAACCTCGGCGGGCTCCCAGCGTACCTCTCTTGTTAGATCCGGGCACATCTCAGACACCCCATGCCGCCCCTCGCTGGACCACGACACCAATTCCTTCTTAGACACCCCGTAGTGGAGCCGACAACGGTGAGCGTGGACGCTAACCCGGAAAATCACCCTTTTCGGCACCGTCGACAGGGGAGCGCCCAAGACGCGGGAGAGAGCGAGGAAAACGACCATTTCCCCCACCCCCACGTGACGTAACATTCAGGTTTCTACGTCTATGAAGATGCACGTACTTTTGCAAAGTTACATGCGAGTTGTAAGATAAACAATGGAACTGTAACGACCTCTTCACCACTGACACCAAGTCAGCTCCATAGTTTTCTTACACCTTTACTAAATTTCAGTCAACTAAAATTCATTTGGCTCTTGGTCAAATTCATGTTCGTCCCATATTCCTATTTTGGTACGCATCTTAGAGTGAACCGACATGTGTGGCCCAATCGAGAGAGGTGGGTTATGCAGATTTTGGGGCTTGGTTTTTGTTATGAATCTTAGCATGAATTGACGTGTGTTCCAATTTTAACATGGTCCCTCTTACCTTCTTTTTTCACATAAAAGATAAACGTAGATAATAGATTCGAGCCATTGATTTATACATAAATAATGGATCTGAGTAACTCTGATCTTCTTACCCCTTTTTTTTGATAATTCTGATCTTCTTACCTCCTTGTGTAAAAAGAGGAGGCAAGAGGGACCACATTAAAACTATTTTTTTATCGGGTCGGAAACCGAACCCAGTATCAGTGGGATGGGCGTACTTCAATTTTTTTTCTTAGGCAGCCGCCAGTCAGTTTGTCGTTGTTCACTGCGCAACGAGAGGAAGGAGAGGCTGTGGCGGAAGGCGACCTGCTGGGTTTGTGTCTCGCCTCCCTCCACCCATCCCCCTCCATCCTCAGCAACCCCGCGCCAGTCGACTTCCATGGTTGTACTTCTGCCTAGTGTTGGCAAATAGGTTTCCCTTGCCCCGGTTGCCATGTTGATTCGGTTCAGTTCGCTAAATAGGTTTGCCACGTTTGGTCCCGGGCGGTTTGTTCTATTCAATTCATGCTGAGGTAGTGCTAAATGTCAGTCTGGGTTCATAACCTCATTATTGTTGTGACGGCTGAACTAGATATACTAGGGATTTGACAATGTGAGTGTCTCAGTTCAGTGAATGGAGGATTACATATACTTTCTGGTGTGCTTATTCTGTCTAGCGATAAGAGGTTGTTTGGTAGTCCTGTTTTTGCTGCAGTGAGTATGGTTTTCATAGAGAAAATTTTGAGTAGTGGTTGGTTGTTCGATAACTGATGGCTCGTTACTTCTGTTTGTGATCTCAGTTACCACGATTTTCACAAACTAATTTCAGTTCAGGGATCTAGAGATGGTTGGTAGTTTCCAATGTTTTTGCAGTATTTTTCAGTTGTGTTTTTAGTGTTCAGTAGCTTATTTAGTTTATCTATGATGTATAAAATGCAGTATCCATTTTTTTGTTTTTGAATCGACATTTCGACTACTGCCATCTTGTTGCCACGATTCAATTGTCTACATCTGTGTCTGAAAAGTGAAAATAAATTTTGTAATTGCAGGCGGTTTTTCATTTCTCGGCTACGGGAAGTGGGTGCATGTATTAAATGGCAATTAAGGTTCTAGGTTAGTTTGTTGAACACAAACTTTTTCTGGTTTAGTAAACTGTTAGTTTTAGTTCATTTCATTTCAGTTCAGTTATGTTCATTTGACTACCGCCGTGTAGAAACACCGTGTTTATCATTTGTCAGATTTTAACCATCTATATCACCCTTAGTTAATTTTCTATTTTTCATTTTCTCATTGATCAGTTTATTCATTCCACAAAGTCCAAGTCAGTGAGGTAGATATACAAATTTTTTGCTGCAGCTTTTCTTTTAGTGTGTAAACCATTTGGCATTCAGAAAATACCCAAAAAAAAGTATCCCCTCTGTGATAGCTTGGACATGCTGAACAGCTGAAGCATGGGCTTGGGCTAGGGTTACTAGTACGAATTGCGAATTGGCTTAGGTGTGATTGATTTTGAGGGGGGGGGGGGCTTCGCGACACTCTCCGTGACTGCCGCATCTTCTTCAAGAAGGGATGGAAGGAGTTTGTTTTGTGAACGTGTCTCAAGGCTGCCATAGTTGTACTGATCACTTTCAAGACCAAGGTCTGCGACGAGCTGGAGATGACAGTTAGTGTCAGTGTCCTCCAAGGGGTGCTCGAGTCTCACTAGGCCACGATGTATCATCAAGTTTGATCTCTTTTTAACAGTAGCACAGTCTTCTCTGTCGTGTGCTACTCTTGCTGTACTGAACCTATTTTGCACGCGCGCATGCACATGGCTTGATGTTATCAGATTGACCTATATGTGGCCACATGTCGAATTTTACAAGATCTTAAAAGCTAAGAATTGAGGGAAGAGATTAATTACTCAATATGTGGCCACATCGGATTGCTCACAATGTTCTCTGAAACAATCTGAATTTTCCATTAACATAATACTAATTTCTAGTTTTGTTTTCTTCCGAATAAAGAACATTGTAGTCTATTGGGGGGGGTGTTGGGGATCGTAGCAGAAATTTCAAATTTTCTATGCATCACCAAGATCAATCTATGGAGTAATATAGCAACAAGGGGAAGGAGAGTGCATCTACATACCCTTGTAGATCGCTAAGCGGAAGTGTTGCAAGAACACGGATGAAGGAGTCGTACTCGTAGCGATTCAGATCGCGGTTGATTCCGATCTAAGCGCCGAATGACGGCGCCTCCGCGTTCAACACACGTGCAGCACGGTGACGTCTCCTACGCCTTGATCCAGCAAGGGGAGAAGGAGAGGTTGGGAAAGACTCCATCCAGCAGCAGCACGACGGCGTGGTGGTGAAGGAGGAGCGTGGCAATCCTGCAGGGCTTCGCCAAGCACCGCGGAAGACGAGGAGGACTTGGGAGAGGGGGAGGGCTGCGCCAGAACTTGGGTTGTGGCCGCCCTCCCACCCCTCCACTATTTATAGGTGGGGAGAGAGGGGGGCCGGCCCCCGTAGATCCCATCTAGGGTTGGGGGCGGCGGCCAAGGGGGGGAGGAGTGCCTCCCAAGTCAAGTGGAGGCCCTCCCCCTTAGGGTTTCCCCTCTCCCATGCGCATGGGCCTTGGGGGGGCTGGTGCGATTGGCCCATTAAAGTTAGGGCGCCCCCTACAGCCCAGGATGCTGTATTGGACGTGGTGGAACATTTTCCGGACCTCCGGAATCCTCCGGAACCTTCCGGAAGCTTCTCGGTACAATACCGGAAAAAACCGAACTTTTCCCGGAACCCGAACAACAACTTTCCATATATAAATCTTTACCTCCGGACCATTCCGGAACTCCTCGTGACGTCCAAGATCTCATCCGGGACTCCGAACAACATTCGGTAATCACATACAAGTCTTCCTAATAACCCTAGCGTCATCGAACCTTAAGTGTGTAGACCCTATGGGTTCGGGAACCGTGCATACATGACCGAGACAACTATCCGGCCAATAACCAATAGCGGGATCTGGATATCCATGTTGGCTCCCACATGCTCCACGATGATCTCATCGGATGAACCACGATGTCAAGGATTCAATCAATCCCGTATACAATTCCCTTTGTCCATCGGTACGATACTTGCCCGAGATTCGATCGTCGGTATCCCGATACCTTGTTCAATCTCGTTACCGGAAAGTCTCTTTACTCGTTCCGTAACACATCATCCCGTGATCAACTCCTTGGTCACATTGTGCACATTATGATGATGTCCTACTGAGTGGGCCCAGAGATACCTCTCCATTTACATGGAGTGACAAATCCCAGTCTCGATTTATGCCAACCCAACAGACACTTTCAGAGATACCTGTAGTGAACCTTTATAGCCACCCAGTTACGTTGTGACGTTTGGCACACCCAAAGCACTCCTACGGTATCTGGGAGTTGCACAATCTCATGGTCTAAGAAAATGATACTTGACATTAGAAAAGCTTTAGCATACGAACTACACGATCTTTGTGCTAGGCTTAGGATTGGGTCTCATCCATCACATCATTCTCCTAATGATGTGATCCCGTTATCAACGACATCCAATGTCCATGGTCAGGAAACTGTAACCATCTATTGATCAACGAGCTAGTCAACTAGAGGCTTACTAGGGACATGGTGTTGTCTATGTATCGACACACGTATCTGAGTTTCCTATCAATACAATTCTAGCATGGATAATAAACGATTATCATGAACAAGGAAATATAATAATAACCAATTTATTATTGCCTCTAGGGCATATTTCCAACAGTCTCCCACTTGCACTAGAGTCAATAATCTAGTTCACATCGCCATGTGATTAACACTCATAGGTCACATCGCCATGTGACCAACATCCAAGAGTCTACTAGACTCAATGATCTAGTTCACATCACTATGTGATAAACACTGAAAGAGTTCTGGGTTTGATCATGTTATGCTTGTGAGAGAGGTTGTAGTCAACGGGTCTTGCCATATTCAGATCCCTATGTATTTCGCAAAACTTTATATCGTAGATGCTGCTACCACGTTCCACTTGGAGCTCTTCCAAATTATTGCTCCATTATACGTATCCGGTATCTCTACTCAGAGCTATCCGGATAGGTGTTAAGCTTGCATCGACGTAACTCTTTATGTCAAACTCTTTGTCACCTCCATATCCGAGAAACATTTCCTTATTCCTCTAAGGATAATTTTGACCGCTATCTGGTGATCCACTCCTAGATCACCTTTGTACCCTCTTGCCAGACATGTGGCAAGGCACACATTAGGTGCGGTACTTTAGCATGGCATACCGTATAGAGCCTGTGACGAGAGCATAGGGGACGACCTTCGTCCTTCCTCTTTCTTCTGCCGTGGTCAATCTTTGAGTCTTACTCAACTTCACACCTTACAACTCAGGTAAGAACCCCTTCTTTGACTGATCTATTTTGAACTCCTTAAAAACATGTCAAGGTGTGCGTTCTTTGAAAGTACCATCAGGCGTCTTGATCTATCTCTATAGATCTTGATGCCCAATATGTAAGCAGCTTTATCCAGGTCTTCCTTTGAAAAACGCTCTTCAAACAACCGTTTATGCTTTCAGAAATTCTACATTATTTCGGATCAACAATATGTCATCCACATATACTTATCAAAAATGTTGAAGTGCTCCCACTCACTTTCTTGTAAATACAAGTTTCTAGCAAACATTGTATAGACCTAAAAGCTTTGATCACTCCATCAAAGCATATATTCCGACTCCGAGATGCTTGCGCTAGTCCATAGAAGGAGTGCTAGAGCCAGCATACCTTTTAGCATCCTTAGGATTGACAAAACCTTTTATTGTATCACATACAACTTTTTCTTACGAAAACTGGTAAGAAAACTTGTTTTGACATCCATCTGTCAGATTTCATAATCGAAAAATATAGCTAATGCTAACATGATTCCGACGGACTTAAGCATCACTACGGGTGAGAAATTCTCATCGTAGTCAACTCCTTGAACTTGTGAAATGACTCTTTCCCACAAGTCGAGCTTCATAGACGGTAACATTACCGCCCACGTCCGTCTTCTTCTTAAAGATCCATTTATCTCAATGGCTTGCCGATCATCGGGCAAGTCCAACAAAGTCCATACTTTGTTCTGATACATGGATCCTATCTCGGATTTCATGGCTTCTAACCATATGTCGGAATACGGGCCCACCATCACTTCTCCATAGCTCGTAGGTTCATTGTTGTCTAACAACATGATATCTAAGACAAGATTACCGTACCACTCAGGAGTAGTACATATCCTTGTTGACCTACGAAGTTCGATAGCAACTTGATCCGAAGCTTCATGATCACCATCATTAACTTCCTCTTCAATAGACGTAGGCGCCACAGAAAACATCTTTCTGTGTTGCATCACTCTCTGGTTGAAGTAAAGGTTCGACAACCTCATCAAGTTCTATCTTCCTCCCACTCAATTCTTTCAAGAGAAACTCCTTCTCGAGAAAGGACCCGTTCTTAGCGATAAACAATTTGCCCTCGGATCTAAGATAGAAGGTGTACCCAACTATAACCTTTGGGTATCCTATGAAGATGTGTTTGTCCACTTTGGGTTCGAGCTTCTCCGGCTGAAGCCTTAAGCATCGCAGCTCCAAACATTAAGAAACGACAACTTTGGTTTCTTCCCAAACCAATGTTCATACGACATTGTCTCAACGGACTTAGATGGTGTCCTATCTAAAGTGAATGCAGCTATCTCTAACGCATAACCTCAAAATGAAAACGGTAGATTGATAAGAGACATCATAGATCGCACCATATCTCATAGTGTTCGATTGCGATGTCCGAACACACCATTACCTTGTGGTGTTCCAGGTGGCTTCAACTATGAAACAATTCCACAATGTCTTAAGTGATTGCCAAACTCATAACTCAGAAAATCCCCTTTTGATCAGATCGTAGGAACATGATCTTATTGTTATGATGATTCTTAACTTCACTCTGAAATCGCTTGAACTTTTCAAACGCTTCAGACTTGTGCTTCATTAAGTAGATATACATATATCTACCCAAATCGTTAGTGAAGATGAGAAAATAGCGATATCCACCGCACGCTTCAATTCTCATTGGATCACACGCATCAGCATGCATGATTTCCAACAAGTCACTTGCCCGTTTCATTGTACCTGAAAACGGGGTCTTAGTCATCCTGCCCATGAGGCATGGCTCGCATGTGTCAAGTGATTCAAAATCAAGTGACTCCAAACATCCATCGACATGGAGTTTCTTCATGCATCTTACGCCAATATGACCTAAGCGGCAGTGCCACGAGAAAGTGGTACTATCTACATCTTTTGGCGTGAACATGTGTATTACTACGACCGAGATTCACTGAACCATTCACATAGGGTGCATGACCATGGAAGGTATTATTCATGTAAACATAATAACCATTATTCTCTAACTTAAATGAATAACCGTATTGCAATGAACATGATCTAATCATATTCATGCTCAACGTAGACACCTGATAACATTTATCTAGGTTCAATACTAATCCCGAAGGCAGATGGAGCGTGCGATGGTGATCTCATCAACTTTGGAAACACTTCCAACACACATCATCACCTCGCCCTTAGCCAGTCTCCGTTTAGTGCGTAGCTTTTGCTTCAAGTCACCAATAATAGCAACTGAACCGGTATCCAATACCCCGGTGCTACCAGAGGTACTAGTGAGGTACACATTAATAACACGTATATACTTTGTTGAAGTTGCCAGCCTTCTTATCTACCATGCATTTGGGGTAATTCCGCTACCAGTGACCGTTCCCCTTACAATAGAAGCACTTAGTCTCGGGTTTGGGTTCAACCTTGGGATCCTTCACTGGAGCGGCAACTGGTTTGCCATCCATGAAGTTTCCCTTCTAGCCCTTGCCCTTCTTGAAACCAGTGGTCTTGTTAAACCGTCAACACTTGATGCTCCTTCTTGATTTCTACCTTTTGCGGTCTTAAGCACCGCGAACAGCTCCGGGATCAACTCCATCCCTTGCATGTCATAGTTCATCATGAAGATCTAGTAGCTTAGTGATAGTGGCTAGAGAACTCTATCAATCACTATCTTATCTGGAAGTTTAACTCCCACTTGATTTAAGTGATTGTAGCACCCGGACATTCTGAGCACATGCTCACTAGCTGAGCTATTCTCCTCCATCTTATTGGCAAAAGAACTTGTCAGAGGTCTCACACCTCTCAACACGGGCATGAGCCTGAAATCCCAATTTCAGCTCTTGGAACATCTCATATGTTCTATCGCGTTCAAAACGTCATTGGAATCCCGATTCTAAGCCGTAAATTATGGTGCACTAAACTATCAGGTAGTCATCAGAATGTGTCTGTAAGGTGTTCACAACATCCACAGACGACGTTGTAGGGGTTTGCACATCGAGTGGTGCATCAAAGACGTAAGCCTTCTGTGTAGCAGTGAGGACACTCCTCGGACTACGGACCTAGTACACATCATTGCTTACAATATCCTTCAACTTAACCTTTCTCTAGGAACGTATTGAAACAGGGAGCTACAACGTGAGCTATTTATCTACAACATATTTGCGAGGACAATTTAGACTATGTTCATGATAATTGAGTTCATCTAATGAAATTAATTTAATGAACTCCCACTCGGATAGACATCCCTCTAGTCATCTAAGTGAAACATGATCTGAATCGACTAGGCCATGTCTGATCATCACGTGAGACGGACTAGTCATCAACGGTGAACATCTCATGTTGATGGTATCTTCTGTACGACTCATGTTCGACCTTTCGGTCTTCCGTGTTCCGAGGCCATGTCTGTACATGCTAGGCTCGTCAAGTCAACCTAAGTGTTTCGCATGTGTCTCAAGGCCATGTCTGTACATGCTAGGCTCGTCAACACCCGTTGTATTCGAATGTTGGAATCTATCACACCCGATCATCATGTGGTGCTTCGAAACAACGAACCTTCGCAATGGTGCACAGTTAGGGGGAACACTTTTCTTGAAATTTTAGTGAGGGATCATCTTATTTAAGGTACCGTCATTCTAAGCAAATAAGATGTAAAACATGATAAACATCACATGCAATCAAATAGTGACATGATATGGCCAATATCATTTTGCTCCTTTTGATCTCCATCTTCGGGGCTCCATGATCATCGTTGTCACCGGCATGACACCATGATCTCCATCATCATGATCTCCATCATCGTGTCTTCTTGAAGTTGTCTCGTCATCTATTACTTCTACTACTATGGCTAACGCTTTAGCAATAAAGTAAAGTAATTACATGATGTTTAAGTTGACATGCAGGTCATAAATAAATTAAGACAACTCCTATGGCTCCTGCCGGTTGTCATACTCATCGACATGCAAGTCGTGATTCCTATTACAAGAACATGATCAATCTCATACATCACATATATCATTCATCACATCCTTTTGGCCATATCACATCACAAGGCATATGCTGCAAAAACAAGTTAGACGTCCTCTAATTGTTGTTGCAAGTTTTTACGTGGTTGCTATAGGTTTCTAGCAAGAACGTTTCTTGCCTACGCCAAAACCACAACGTGATATGCCAATTTCTATTTACCCTTCATAAGGACCCTTTTCATCGAATCCGATCGGACTAAAGTGGGAGAGACAGACACCCGCTAGCCACCTTATGCAACTAGTGCATGTCAGTCGGTGGAACCAGTCTCACGTAAGAGTACGTGTAAGGTCGGTCCGGGCCGCTTCATCCCACGATGCCGCCGAATCAAGATGAGAGTAGTAACGACAAGTAAATTGACAAAATCGAAGCCCACAACTGCTTTGTGTTCTACTCGTGCATAGAAACTACGCATAGACCTGGCTCTGATACCACTGTTGGGGATCGTAGCAGAAATTTAAAATTTTCTACGCATCACCAAGATCAATCTATGGAGTAATCTAGCAATGAGGGGAAGGAGAGTGCATCTACATACCCTTGTAGATCGCTAAGCGGAAGCGTTGCAAGAACGCGGATGAAGGAGTCGTACTCGTAGCGATTCAGATCGCGGTTGATTCCGATCAAAGCGCCGAATCACGGCGCCTCCGCGTTCAACACATGTGCAGCCCGGTGACGTCTCCTACGCCTTGATCCAGCAAGGGGAGAAGTTGAGGTTGGGGAAGACTCCATCCAGCAGCAGCACGACGGCGTGGTGGTGAAGGAGGAGCGTGGCAATCCTGCAGGGCTTCGCCAAGCACCGCGGAAGAGGAGGAGGACTTGGGAGAGGGGGAGGGCTGCGCAAGAACTTGGGTTGTGGCTGCCCTCCCACCCCTCCACTATTTATAGGTGGGGAGAGAGGGGGGCCGCCCCCCTAGATCCCATCTAGGGTTGGGGGCGGCGGCCAAGGGGGGAGGAGTGCCTCCCAAGTCAAGTGGAGCCCCCCCCCCCTTAGGGTTTCCCCTCTCCCATGCGCATGGGCCTTGGGGGGGCTGGTGCCCTTGGCCCATTAAGGTTAGGGCACCCTCCTACATCCCATGCTGTTGTATTGGACGTGGTGGAACATTTTCCGGACCTCCGGAATCCTCCGAAACCTTCCGGAAGCTTCCTGGTACAATACCAAAAAAAATCGAACTTTTCCCGGAACCCGAACAAGAACTTTCCATATATAAATCTTTACCTCCGGACCATTCCGGAACTCCTCGTGACGTCCGAGATCTCATCCGGGACTCCGAACAACATTCGCTAATCACATACAAGTCTTCCTAATAACCCTAGCGTCATCGAACCTTAAGTGTGTAGACCCTACGGGTTCAGGAACCATGCAGACATGACCGAGACAACTCTCCGGCCAATAACCAATAGCGGGATCTGGATACCCATGTTGGCTCCCACATGCTCCACGATGATCTCATCGGATGAACCACGATGTCAAGGATTCAATCAATCCCGTATACAATTCCCTTTGTCCATCGGTACGATACTTGCCCGAGATTCGATCGTCGGTATCCCGATACCTTGTTCAATCTCGTTACTGGCAAGTCTCTTTACTCGTTCCGTAACACATCATCCCGTGATCAACTCCTTGGTCACATTGTGCACATTATGATGATGTCCTACCGAGTGGGCCCAGAGATACCTCTTCGTTTACACGGAGTGACAAATCTCAGTCTCGATTTATGCCAACCCAACAGACACTTTCGGAGATACCTGTAGTGAACCTTTATAGCCACCCAGTTACGTTGTGACGTTTGGCACACCCAAAGCACTCCTACAGTATCCGGGAGTTGCACAATCTCATGGTCTAAGGAAATGATACTTGACATTAGAAAAGCTTTAGCATACGAACTACATGATCTTTGTGCTAGGCTTAGGATTGGGTCTCGTCCATCACATCATTCTCCTAATGATGTGTTCCCGTTATCAACGACATCCAATGTCCATGGTCACGAAACCGTAACCATCTATTGATCAACGAGCTAGTCAACTAGAGGCTTACTAGGGACATGGTGTTGTCTATGTATCCACACATGTATCTGAGTTTCCTATCAATACAATTCTAGCATGGATAATAAACGATTATCATGAACAAGGAAATATAATAATAACCAATTTATTATTGCCTCTAGGGCATATTTCCAACAGGGGGGCTTCACGACACTCTCCGTGACTGCCACATCTTCTTCAAGAAGGGATGGAAGGAGTTTGTTTTGAGAACAGCTCTCAAGGCTGCCATAGTTGTACTAATCACTTTCAAGACCAATGTCGGCAATGAGCTGGAGATGGCAGTTAGTGACAGTGTCCTCCGAGGGGTGCCCGAGTCTAACTAGGTGACGATGTATCATCGAGTTGGATCTCTTTTTAACAATAGCACAATCTTCTCCGTCGTGTGCTACTCTTGCTGTACTGAACCTATTTTGTGTGCGCACGCATGCACATGGCTTGATTACATTAGATTGACCTATATGTGTCCACATGTTGAAGTTTACAAGATCTTAAAAGCTAAGAATTGAGGGAACAGATTAATTACTCAATATGTGGCCACATCGGATTGCTCACAATGTTCTCTGAAACAATTAGAATTTTCCATTAACATAATACTAATTTCTAGTTTTCTTTTCTTCCCAGTAAAGAACATACAATATCATTATGCGCTTATCAGCTTCTGTGATTAACCATTCGCGTTCATATTTTTGACCTAATAGTTGATGTTCAACTTCTGGAGAGTTTGGTTCTTTACAGTTGGCCAGTTTTAGTTCTTTGAATATTCTTCCTCTGCAAAGGTTCAGATATTGTTCAAACTTCTTACCTTTTGCCGAGAAGGGACAACTAAGCCGCATCAATCTTGTTAGTTTAGACTGGTGAAAGAGACTTAGGCCTAAGGCTAAAAAAAAGGAAACTCGGGTCTTAAATTACAATCTAGCCAGGCTAGTAAAAGAAGTAAGTGTAAAAACACCTTGGAGCAGTGTTTAGATTTCCATGAAGAATGCATTGGCCGATAAGTGCTCCTGCATTATAGGATTCTGAGACTAGCTTCATGCCAGATGACGACAAGATGCATTCCTCATGCCCTCAAAGTTACCAGAGATGGTTGCAACCCAGCCAACGATCGTCATAATGACACTGGACACACGATCCATTTCCTATACTGGGTCCATAATTGTGCGGTTTGACTTTGTACTGGAGAGTACGTTGTCAGTTAAACCACACACAACGAACCTTGTTGATGCCACATGACACATTGGTGCGGTAATGGCATGCAACATGTATCTCTTCCTGATGCCACTCATTACCAAGGGGATTCAATGTAAGAAATTAAGGACGTCTGCCATGGTCTAGGCCTTAGTTTCAAGGCTTAATTAATTGGATGGAAAATGTTATATTTAACTCCTTCCTACACGCGCCCTCTCATAGAGATATGGCAGGCGAGTACAAAAAGTAGTAACCGGATAAGAAATGGATGGGGATGCAGCAGGAACACCGGTCTCATATATAGGAGATGGAGGCATACAAAGACGAAGACGACACTTGTCACGAGATGGTGTTGGCACCTTGAATTATTATGCCATGTGATTACCAAGGGGCGCATGTGGCCATTGACTAATGGAATGATGGCTGTGTCCCTCACGGTGGAAGATAGACATCATAACATGATGTACCTCTATGAAGATGCACGCACTATCTTGTGAAGTTGGATGCAAGTCATAAGGGCGTCTCCAAGGCAGTACCTCAAAGCCTTCAAAGCCTCCGTAAAAGTCTGGACCATGCGGTCCGGACACTTACAATCATCCAACACGTTTCTCTAAACATGCGCAGACCAGTCCGTATGTGTGTTTTTTCTAAAAACCGAAAGCAAATTTAGAGAAGCTTTGCGGAAAACAGAACACAACGGGTAATCCGTTTAGCCCACTGCCATTTGGACCACATGTCCTAAAAACCTATGTGCTTTGACCTCTAGGTCCGTCTGGCCAACCTATGTTGTTTGCATTTTGTGCCATTTAAGGGGCATGGTTGGATGGCTGGTTATCATATCATGTCCGCGGATATGTCCGAATACGGTCCGTGGATGAATGTGTTTGTTTTAGGGAATAGCGTTAGAGATGCCTTAAAATTGAGAAACAGTAAAATGGAGCCACCTAGGAGCCCTCACAGCGCTTTGCCGTAACTAACCGTCCGATCCATCATCCATCGTACGTTCTCATGAACGTCTTCGTTTATCTCTTGGGCCGCTGCTGCAGGGAACTATCTAGGCCTGCTATTGTTGATCGGGCCGGAATTATGCGTTGGGCTGGTGCACTCACTTTAGTGGCCCGCTAATTCCCGCATATGTCGCTATATCCTGGCCCTGCATACTCTGGTAATTCGTTAGTACTCGGTGATGTGAGAATGTGTCCGGCGATCTGGGAGTTTATATACTACAAACTAAAAAAACAAATATAGCGTACATAGGAACACCCTCTATTCGATGTTCTGCAAATCTAAATTCAAAACACAACCTGAAAAGCAAAACTGACGAATTTAGTGTTGATGAACTAACGCGAATTCATGACCCATTGGTAATTAACGACTATTCATATAGGGAATTTTTTTCCTTGGTATGATTTTCAAATTTAAATTAGAAAACATGAATCATGGTAGATAGATGATTATCAACATGCAAATTTTGTTTTTAGATTTGTCTGAGGTTTCGAATATATAAACTGAGGCCGGGCGCACTGAATGCACCACTCTTCAGTGCACATCATAACTTTTTCAAAACTTTGTGGTTGTTGATTCGGGGTCGTTACTTTCAATGTTGAGATGGAACTTTCGCTAAGTTGCCACAACCGCAGCTGCCGACTTATTGATTATTAGTTATTCATTATTCTCAGTTGAATTTCCCTTTCGACGGTTCATTAACAAAAATGAACGGGCGCGGCAACGCGCGCCTTCATGTTCTAGTAGTATATAAAACTCTAACACCTAGTAATGTAGACAACCTATTGTAACAAAGTTTCCGAGGTCATTGCAAATAATAAAATACAAGAAAAGCAACAAGCAACTATGTGACACACTAAATCACCACCCATACTGGAAGTAATATAACTCGCTCCAGCTGGGTTCTCCCTGCAACTAAGGGCAGAGTTTAGTTGGTGCTAAACTGGGTCATGCCCAGCCCAGGATTTTCATATTTTAATACCTATGAAGCTTAGAGCAACTCTAGCACGTCGACCTATTTCACCCGCGCGCGTTCGTTTGGGTTAAAACGGACACAAAAGTCAATCTAACGCGCCGATCAAAAAGGACACGCGTCCGTTTTTCAGGCGACCCATTCCCAGCCTAAATTTGGGCCTCATTTGCATCAGCACGGACATGAAACGGACGTGCGCGACGCCCGCCTACTCCTCCCCTGGCTCGCCAGTCGGCAGCACAACCACCACCATTTTCCCCACTTTCCCAAAAAATCTCTCCCGTATCGTTTAATTTAGGTTTGATGCAATCATATATTTTTCTTGGAACATATATAATTATTTTCCTGGATATCACCCTATTAATTAGTCCAATTTTATAAGAACTCCGAAGACTATGAGGAAGGATTTCATTACTCAACATTTAGCTGCACTGGATTCACAATAAGGTTTGTCTAGGACATATCTAGATATGACATAATTATGTCACATCTAAGATAATGTCACCCTCTTTGTGGCTTTCCTGATCTATCCGTTTGTTCTCTCCTCGCTGTCACCCGCGCTTCCTCCCTTCGTGCCTCGTCACTCCAAAGGTTGGGCCTTGTTTGTTTGTTTGATTTCTTTTTTGTTTGTTTATTTTGTGAGGTGCCCCGCGCCGCGGGCCGTGTGACGCGCAAGGAACCTCCGGCTGAGCCGGCCACACGAATTCCACACGATGGTCGACAGTGCAACGCTGGAAAAGTCAAAAAAAAAAAACAAGAGCGGCCGCACGGATTCAACACAAAAACATCTTACCGTCACACACACGTTGTTAGGCGCTCATGTATCTAATCACCGTGAATATCTGAATACCTATCTCAAGCGGCCGATCGAAACAGTTTTAGAACTTCGCCAACATTTCTTCAAAATTTTCATTTGTAATCGAGAAAAATAGTTGTCGAGAACATTTTTTGCTATTGAGAATAATGTTTTGAAATATAAGAACATTATTTTCAAACTTCCGAACATTTTCTGAAAACGTGAACATTTTTTGAAAATGCACTCTTTTCAATAAAAGTTAAACTTTTTTAGAAAAGTACACACATCCCTAGTTACGAGTCGATGGTCGGCTTGCAACTAGGGACCCTTGACAAACACAAAAACCCCTAGTTGCGAGTCGATGGTCGGCTTGCAGCTGGGGGCCAAGCACACACCCTTAGTTGCGAGTCGATGGTCGACATGCAATTAGGGACCCTCGATAAACACACACACTCCTAGCTGTGATTCAATGGTGGACATGAAATTGGGGACACTTGCAAACACATACACCCCTAGTTGCGAGTCGATAGTCGGCTTGCAGCTAGGGGCCAAGGACACACGCTTAGTTGCGAGTCGATGGTCGACATGCAACTGGGGACCCTCGACAAAAAAAAACACACACACACACACACATAGTTGTGAGTTGATGGTCAGCTTGCAACTGGGGCCACGACAAAACACTCACACCCTTAGTTGTTGTGTCAATGGTCGGCTTGCAAATGAGGGCCCCTCGACAAACACAAGCACCCTTAGTTGCAAGTCGATAGTTGACATGCAATTGGGGACCCTAGACAAGCACACACACTCCTAGTTGCGAGTCGATGGTGGAGATGCAGTTGTGGACCCTCGACAAACACATACACCTCTAGTTGCGAGTCGATGGTCGACTTGCAACTAGGGACCCTCAACAAACACACACCCCCTAGTCGCGAGTTGATAATCAACATGCAACTAGGGACTCTAGACAAACACACAAAAGCACCCTTAGTTGCGAGTCGATGCTCGACCTGCAACTGGGGGCACCGATAAACACACACACACCCCTAGTTACAAGTCGATGGTTGACATGCAACTAGGGACTCTCGACAAACACACACACACATCCCTAGTTGCGAGTCGATGGTCGGCTTGCAACTAGGGGGCCCCAACACACACACACACACACATAGTTGCGGGTCGATGGTTGACATGCAACTGCGGGCCCAAACAAACAAACACACACACACACCCTTAGTTGCGAGTCCATGGTTAGCTTGCAACTGGTGGGCCAAACAAACGCACACCCCCACTTGGTTGCAAGTCGATGGTTGACATGCAACTGGGGGACCCAACAAACACACACACCCTTAGTTGGAGTCGATGGTTGACTTGCAACTGGACCCATAGAAAGACACTCCTCTCCCCTCCCCCCAATTGCGAGTCAATGGTTGGCTTGCAATTGGGAGCCCTCGACAAACACACACACCCTTAGTTGCGAGGCGATGGTTGACATGCAACTAGGGACCTCGGTAAACACACAAATACATCTAGTTGCGAGTCAATGGTCGGCTTGCAACTGGGGCCGTGACAAACATACACACCCCCTAGTTGCGAGTCGATTGTCAGCTTGCAACTGGGGGCCCAAACAAACACCCCCCATAGTTGCGAGGTGATGGTCGACTTGCAACTGGGAACCCTCGACAAACACACACATCCTCTAGTTGTGAGTCGACTGTTGGCTTGCAACGGGGGACCCTCGACAAACACACACACACACACACACCCTAGTTGCGAGTCGATGGTCAACATGCAACTGCGGACCCTCGACAAACACACACTACCCTAGTTTCGAGTCGATGGTCAATATGCAACTGGGGATCCTCGACAAACACAAATACCCCTAGTTGTGAGTCGGTGATTGACTTGCATCTGGGACCAAAAAATCAGCCCATGGTTGCTAGTCGATGTTGGACTTGCATCTGAGGCGGAAAAAAAATCTAACCGAGTTGCAAGTTGAGGTTGGACTTGCAACTGACACCAAATTTTTTTTGGGCTAAGTTCCGATACAAAGGAAACATCAAGCCCGATTGCGAGTCGAAGGTGAACTTGCAACTGAAGAAAAAAAAGGTTGGGTACAGTTGTGAATTAATACTGGACTTGCAACTAAGGCGAAAAAATGATTGGTCCAGTTGCAAATTGAGGGTGGACCTGTAACCAAGGCAAAAACAACAAAAAACGGCCGCACATAAGAGGTGTTGAATTAATGGAAAACAAAGAGAAAAATACAAGGAGGCAAAGCAGCTGCAGAATGAAAATGATAAAAGAGGCAGCAAGCAAAGCACCATGTTTATTTCGCTCTACAAAGCAGGCAAATAACAAACGAGAAAAAAATACCATCAAAACTGATCAGGAAAAAACAAAAAATGGACCTAACAAAAATGGTCGACAATGGGACATCGCATTGACTCGGGGCACGCGCAACAAAACAAAGTGGGATCAAATTTGGACCCAAAAAATACAACAAATAGATCAGACATAACACAACTTAGATGAGACATTGTTAAAGTGTTCAAATATTTTTAAAATGTTGATGAATTTACAAAATTAAAAAAATCATTCACAAATGTTGCATGTACTTTAATAAGTGTCCGCACACTTCAAAAAGTGTTCACGTACTAAAAATATCACAAATTGGGAAATGGAAAAAATAAAAATTAAAAGGAGAAGAAATTGAATTACAAAAAATATCATAAATTTCAAATTAAAAAAACAAAAACAAAAAAGCAAAAAAAAGAAGAATAAACACAATGAGAAACTAGAGAAGAAGGCTCAAGGAGAATATGTATGAAAGCTTAACTCTTTGGGTTTTTTTTTTTTGAGAATCAACTCTTTGAATGCTACATCCATATCATACACATGCTTGAAAAAAAAAATTACTTGGAGCCCATATGAAATAACCGCCCCATTCCACACCAGCAGGCACGTACAACAGGAAAACTGCCACCGGCTTGACACAAACAAAGCGACTCGTTCCCAGCGCGAGGGACACTGCGACACGGGACAAAAAAAACAGTTTGCACGAATCCTACAGCCTTGATCATACGGTAGGCAAGTTAGATGTGACATAAGTAAAAATCATCTAGATGTGAATTAGCCAAAGTGTTCACAATAATATCTGAGATGCAAATTTTTGTTACAAAATTAGGAAATCATTCCTAATAGTATTCCAGAAAGGACAATAAAAAACCTACACTATTATATGCACTTATGGTCTTCTCTATGCTCAGCCGTGGATATAAAAAAAATGATGCCCAAATGTTTGTTTTTCAATTTGTTTACAGTTTAATATTGTGATTGGTCAGTTTAGCCCATGGACATTCTTCGTCTACTTGGGTACCCTGTATTGTTACAACAAATTTATAGTTATACCTCTAAAAAAGGATAAATTTATAATTGGTTTTGCAAAGGGACAACTAATTCACCCAGACACATCTTCTTAACTTGAACCAGTAAAGGAAACTCAAATTCTGCAATCTAGCAAGTCTAGTGAACATTTATCGGAAATGCCAGGCCAGTGAATAAAAGTCTCAAGTGTACAAAAACGCTTGAAGCTGATTTCCAGGAAGCACGCATATCTAAAAGACGGCCATTCAGTGTTCCTGCACTATATACGATTTTGAGACTTGCTAATAGTAGGATGCCAACGAGATGCGGTCCACATCGGGAAGTCAGACCAGAGTGTCGCAACCCGACGAACATAAGTGGCAGTGACGCTGGACGCATAGTTGATTTCCTATCTTGAGTTTATAATTGTGTACCTCATCGTTGTACAGAGTAGTATCTTCTTTGTTCGACTACATGAAGAGGGTCTAGATGATGCCTCACGACACATTGGTGCGGTAAGAGCATGCACCATGTATCTCTTCCTGATGCCACTCATTTATCGAAAAAGGCTTTCGCTCCGCTTTATATATAAAGCATCAAACCACAAGCATTCAATACAAACACACGCTACGCCACCGCAACACACGCACACACCCAGAACAGGATACATAGGCGCTGAGCGCGGCAACACCACTCCTAGCACTACCGCCCTGAAAAGATGAAGCTACATATAACGAACCATACGCTCAGGGGCAGAGGCACGTTGTCTCTTCCGGTGTCACTGGCACCGGGTAAAACTCGTATTCACCTTATGCATGGTACAGATTTTTGGGCTGGACATCGGTAACCTTTTGACCTGGACACCGGCCAGCCCACCGATACACGAACACAAGGCAGGCATAGCAGCCCATCTAGGTAAATGCCCACTCCAGATCGATCGATTAATCGATCCCTGTCCATGCGCCTGTTGAGAAAAAGCTATCGATCTAATTAATTAATCCCCAATACGCCTGTGCGTGCGCCTATTCTGTTGCTCATCCCTTCGGCTTCTCGGTCCTCGGCCCTCCTCCGCCGCCGCGCTGCCAGTCGTGCGGCCAGTCGCTGGTTCGTCCTGGTTGTCCATTGAAGCGTTCAAGCATCGCTAGCCGGCTGCCTCTACCTCGCCCACCGAGAGATTGTTGGAAATTTCAGGTACCTCTCAACTCTGCACTTAGTAATTGCCGATCTCTCTCAAATCTGAAATCTCAACTGTGTGTAGGAATTTTAATTTCTCAAATTTCTGTTTTTTAATTGTATGGCTAGGGTTTTAGAATTTAAAGGTATTATAATTGAGAACAACTCGCTGCGATTCACATCTAACCATGGGAGTATTATTTCAGCAAGAACGGCAAATCACAATGTTGAGTAAGTTTAACTCCCTAATCGTATTGTTCAATCAATATGTTCTGTTTATTTCTGACAAAAAAAATATGTTTTGTTTATTGTTTCTATTCTTGCATATGCAAACACAAATAATGTAACTCATACATTTTTGCTAACACAATAATAATTATTAACATGAGAATATGGAAATGTTTCTTAAATATAAGGTGTATTGATTTCAGAATATAAGGTGTATTGATTTCAGATATAAGGTGTATTGATTTCCGTGCAAGTCAACCATTCGAATGTTTGACCAAAATTATAGAATAAAATAACAACATCTACAAAACCTAATAAATAAAATACGGAACTATCTTCTTGAAGGATCAAATGATATGAATTTCGTAATGTGGATATTGATATATTTTTCTAAAAACTCATATATAAAGGAATGGAGTGCATACTATTGTTTGGTGTCTATCCTTGTATACATGTGGACACCGGGACATTTTTGTTCTGGATCCGCCCCTGCATACGCTCCAAGGCGGCGCCTTCAGGAAGGATACGACGCCGGAGCGCCGCCACCGCCCGATCCAAGGATCAGAGTTTCCCCCGGAGCCGCATGACGGGCAATGAGAGCCGCGATGACGCCTTCAAGAAGGGAACGATCTTCGCCGCCGCCGGTCCATATGAAGATAGAGCAGGTTTTCACCTCGGCCAATATTCACCGCCACGGAACGCCACACCCCGGCAACCATGCCGCCCACACGACCATGGTGACCGGGCAGCACCAAGGCACGGGCTCTGCCCAAGAGCACTGCGCAACCACCACCAGGGCCGCCGCCCCAGCATCCAAGACCTCGACACCACCTCACCCAAGACCCGCCGCACCCCAACGAAAGGGATGAGCGGAAAGGTCCCACCTTTCGCGCCCCTGGGCAACCCCCAGCGTAGAGACACAAAGGGTCGGCCAGAACTGGCATCCACCGACCCATCCTGCTGCCCCAAGCGCGAGACGAGCTCGGTCCTGCAACACCGAGAGGGGGACGAGGTCAGTCCTGCTGCACCGTGCGCGAGACGAGCTCAGTCCTGCTGCATTGTGCGCGAGACGAGCTCGGTCCTGCGACATCGGGCGCGAGACGAGCGGTGGACCGCAGCTGGGAGAGGACCAGCCCATTGATGGGGGTAGCGCCTGGGCGACGAGGAGATGGGGTGAAGGTCGAGACGGCCTGAACGCAGACAAACCGACGCCAGAGAAGCCGGCCGTTGCCGCGGGCAGATCCATCAAGCTACCGTGAAGCCGCCACGACACCGGTAGGCCACCACCGAGACCTACCCCTGCCGCCGCCCACGGCCGGAGCAACGGCCACGCCCAGCCGCTGCCCTACCCACGTCGCCCGGCGAGCTCCAAGCGCCGGAGCCGTTGGGCACGCACCACCGGAGCCAGGCGCCGCCGGCCGGTCCCTAATGCCAGATCCGCCGAATCCGGCAAGAGACCGGTCGCGCACCACCTCCCGAGACGGGAGCACCGCAGCCGCCCCGCACGCAGAACCAGGGCCGCCGGAGCGCCGCCACCAGCAGATCACCCCGCCGCCCCGCGAAACAGCCACCGCGCCGCTGGATCCCGCGGACGTCCAGCGCCGCCGCTTGAAGGAGCCGCCCCGCGCCGGCGCCCCCAAGAGGACGGGGAAGGAGGGCCCCGCCGCCGCTGCGCCCCCCAGGCTTTGCCCGACGGAGCTCGCCGGCGACGGCGGGGGGAAGGGGAGGGAGGCGGGGCCGAGGGCCGCGGCCGCAGGGAGCCCCCGAGTGCGCGCGGGCGCGCCGCGGGAGGGGAGGGGAGGAGAGGGGGGGGCTTACGATCAGTCCGATGCCACTCCTGCGACGGCGAGCTCGGGGGGCTCCCTGCGGGTCTTAGTAATTGGTTGGAAGGTGATCTATTTCAAAGGGGGGTCAATGTAAGGAAACGAGAACTCATGGCATGGTGTAGACCTCAGTGCCAATGCTTACATAATTGGTTGGAAAGTGATCTATTTAACTCCTTCCTACACACTCTTCCCTCATAGATATATGGTAGACGAGTAAATAACTATAAATCGAATAAGGGATGGACGGGGATGCAGCAAGAGCAGGAGTCTCGTGTATATATAAGAGATGGAGGCACTAGTAGAGCACCCCGTAGGGCAAGCTAAAAGTTTATACAGGTACGTGTACATCGCTGGTTCGTTGCATAGGTCTATGTATACGAGGTGTCGTGATCACTTGAAAAAAAAAGGAAGAGAAAAAATGTGATGCATTTTTTTTGAGACCAAAATTCCCACGGGCCCAAAGAACTATCCCACTTTCCATCTATTTTCTTTTCCCGGTTCGGTTTCTATTTGTTTTTTGTTTGCTTCTATCTTATAGAAACCGACTTCTAGAAGGTTCCTTCAACCGGATTTTTGTTTGTTTTCGTTGACTGGTTCCTGGTTTTCCGGTCAATCGTGGGAAAGCTTTTGTCCTCACCCACTAAACATGATCTACTCTCTTGACGTGCACAAGGAGATCATAGATAAATGAAGATCAGTGTTGGTGTGTTTTTCAGTGGCATGAAGATGATTCCTCATTTTGTGTCTCGCCCATCGTGTTTGTTTCTTCCTACCACATTTATGTCAGTAAAACATTGGGATCAGATGGAATTATGTAGGCTTCAAACAACCTTGTCCTTTATTTTCTTTTTCTTTTGTATCCACCATGTTGTGGTATGCATCACTAGAAACCATGGCTGGATGAACAATATGTGTAGATCTTTTTATGCTACATATGTATGATTTTTTTCAAAACTATCATGTTTTTTGTAGCAATTTCGGAAACTATAGCGTAGAATGAAAAAAACGCAAAACTAGTAGCCCGTCGGCCAGGAGTGGGCCGAAAAGGGAGTTTTCGGCTAGGCCATGGCCGAAGTAGGCTTTTCGGCCGCGCTTGGGCCGAAAACTCGCTGTTGGCAGGGGCCCGGCCGAAAATAGTAGCTTCGGCTGCTAGGCGGCCGAACTGGGCTGTTTTCGGCCCACCGGTGACCGAAGCTGGCCTTTTCGGCCAGGCTTCGACCGAAGCCGTTTTCAGCCAGGTCTAGGCCGAAAAGGTGCGGATAAGCACCCGTTCGCCCGTGCGCTGTGCTCTGTTCTTCGTTTCCCTTTCTCTCTCT
>NC_057806.1:603655657-603663494 GCF_018294505.1 Triticum aestivum
TCCTCCATTTGCCACACATTTGCAAATCCAACCCACAGAATCGGTAGATCATAGCAATCCCCACCGGCCTACGGTGTTATTTTTTGCTATGGGATAGTTTTTGATGTGTTTGGGGAGGAGCAGCCATGGTGGGGAGGAGGAGCCATGGTGGAGAGGAGGACGGGTAGTAGGTGGTGGTGACTAGTAGCAGCAGCTGCAGTGGAGGAGGTGGTGAGGAGGAGGAGGTGGTGAGGAGGAGGAGCAGGTTGGGGGCTGACCGGAGTTGAACCTCCGGTCGTCGGGGGCGGCGTTGTCGTTCTCCGGTGGTGCAAGTACTTCGCGAGGTGGCCGGTGCCGCTGAGTCAAAGAGAGAAGCAAGAAGCGGACACACACTTCGAAGGTATAATCACGTCGTCACAAATATTATGTAAATATTAGCGCATAGTTCGTGTAGCGGATAATATTAGTGTTCGTTGTGAATTTCAGTGTTAATTTAATTTAGGAGGCATTTTAGCGCATAGTTCGTGTAGCGGATAATATTAGTGTATATAGTGAATTTTAGTGTTAATATGTTTTTGGAGGCATTTTAGCGCATAGTTCGTGTAGCAGATAATATTAGTGTATATTGTTATTAATATAGTTTAGTTAGTGTATATAAGTCATATTGTGAATTTTAGTGTTAATATATTTTTGGAGGCATTTTAGCGCATAGTTCGTTGTGATTAATGAGAAGATGGCAATGTCTGACAGGTGAAAATGTCTGAATCAGTAAATCTGAATGTTTACTACGGCGCTGGTAATGTTCGATATAATGAGTTGGGGGTTGATCTTAGCGAGTTTAAAAATGGCGTCATGACACTAGCAGACCCGGACAGACTGGACATTAGACAATTGAAGTACTGGTTGACAACTAGTTTCGGGCTGGATCCTGAAGTATGTTCCGTCAGTATTCATGCATTGTGGACCAAATCTTGTAAAAATGTCAAGTGGGAGTTGATGCCGGTAGATAGGAGCCAACATTGGTTGTCCCTGTTAAGACGCTGCCGAGACCGAAGAATCCACCCATATGCACTTGTGCAACCTGTGCCGAAGGAGGAGAATACCGTACAACTCCACAGGGGGTATGAACCCGGCCAAGGCAGTGAAGTGGCTAACAAGATTGTTTTATCCGGGTCACAACCACAAGATGTGGATGGTAGCCAACCTGAGAAACAGTCAGACTACGTGCCACACAATGTTTGTGGTCCTGATACTGGGCAGAGTAGCCATTCGATAATATTAGCTGGTTCTGGTTTTGCTGATGGGGATGAGGAAGGGGATGAAATGCAGAGGGTGATGGAGGAAGAGGACGAGGATGGATTGGTGGAGGAACTGGATTCTGAAAATTCTGAGGATGAAGTTGAGGTACCGATTCCTTCTGCATGGGAGCAGGACATATCCACCGGCCTTACGGTGAACGATGGCCTTGAGACTCCATGGCAGTATAATCTGAACCAAGTACAAATATGGGCTATGTTTGATACAAAGAAAAAATTGAAGTATGCTGTGATAAAGTGGGCTATGTCTACGCAGAGGGTTTTCAAGACACACATATCAAGTCCAACAAACTATACCGTGAAATGTGTTGTAACAGGTTGTCCTGGGAAGGTGCACGGGCACGTGCCGAAGTATGACATCCACTGGGTTGCCACCATTGTCGTCCCACATAATTGTGTGAGGACGAACCTGCTGGTCAAGCATCCGAACCTGACTTCAAGTCTCATTGCGCAACTCATGTATACTGAGATAGTAGAGAAGAAAGATATGGAAGCAAAACACATCCAGACAGCAGTGAAGGTCAGATGGAATTATGTCATTCCTTATGGGAAGGCTTGGAGGGCTAAGCAGAAGGCTATGGAGGAAAGGTTTGGGACGTTCTTCGACTCATATGATAATGTTGTCCGTCTCCTGGGCATACTGAAGGAGAGGAATCCCGGCACTTATGTGAATGTACAACACATGAGGTTGCTGAGTATACCAGATTTCAAGGTGTTGAAATGAGTGTTCTTCTCTTTTGCTATGTGCATCGAAGCTTTCCGGCATTGTCCTCCTGTTATATTTGTGGATGGTACATTCCTGACCGGTCAGTATAGAGGGCAAATCCTGACTGCTATTGGTGTGGACGGGAACAATCAAATCATCCCACTTGCCATGACATTTGTGGAGGGTGAGAACTTTCTCAGCTGGGTATGGTTCTTCCGCCAAGTGAAAATTGCCATCGTGAAGGACCGACCAAACGTGTGTGTCATTCATGACAGACATGCTGGTATATTGAAGGCCGTGAAGACACTTCGTAATCCAGCAGATGACGAACCAACACCTTGGAGGGACTTGCAGAGCCGGTGGTGCATGCACCATCTTGGGGCTAATTTTTTCTCACAGTTCAAGAACAAGCGGTTGATGAACTTGTTCAAAAAATTATGCAAGCAGAGCCAGCAGCGGAAATACGAATTTATTTGGTCAAAACTAGATGAGTTTACTAAGAAGCAGGTCCATGCAAGGAAGAAAATGGAAGAAGATCAGGTTAAATTAGCAGCACTCATCGCGGAGCTAGAGGAGCCAGTTGGTCTTTGTGACTTGCCAGCAATTGACCCTCCTAATACTAAGAGAAAGAAGGGAAGGGCAATAAAGAATTTTTCTGAGTGGATAGAGAAAGAGTCTCCAATGAATTGGTCTTTGCTGCATGACACACATGGAGCTAGGTATGGCCACATGACAACCAATCTTGCAGAGGTGTATAACTTTGTGCTGAGAGGGAATAGAGCATTGCCACTCACAGCTATTGTGGAGGCTGTATTCCATGGCACTTTGAGATATTTCAGAGAATGGCACGAGTTAGCAAAGAAGCATATTGAAGATAATCAGAACACACCTTATTGTAGCCGTGTCATGGAATACATGGCAAAGAAGATAGAGAAAGCAAAGAAGCACAGTGTCAGACTCATAGGGAATCAAGAAAGGAGGTATGAGGTTCAGCTTCCTACCGATGGTTTTGGTTCTGGAAATGAGGTGAAGACACACGAGGTAAAAATTGGAACAGAATTTTATCCAACGTGTGAGTGTACATGGAACAAATCGAAGTTGTTGCACCTACCTTGCTCTCATGTGTTGGCTGCCTGTGGCCAGATTCAGTTGGATGCTATATCCTTCGTGTCCCCATACTATTTAAAAGAGGCAGTGCTCAACACCTGGACAGGCGAGATGATAGGGTTTAGAGTCGTCGGCAATTTCAACAAGGTAAACGACGATGAGAGAGTATACATCCCGCATCCGGACCTTCGACGAACAAGTAGGGACAGACGAAAGGCCCGTCGCATCCGGAACGATATGGACCAGTCTGAAGCTGGTGGAGCAACCAGACAATGTTTGTTATGCGCGGCTTATGGGCATAGGATGAAATATTGTCCCAACCTGAACAAAGATGGTGCTTCCGCATCGACGAGTGCTTCCACATCGACGGTTGCGACAACAGGAGCAAGAGGCGGACGTGGTCGTGGCAGTCGAGGCCGAAGGGGCGGACGAGGAAGAAATAACTCACAAGCTATATAATGTGCCGTAGTGGGTTTTAATATGTAATATGTCAGGACTATGTTTTAATTTGTAATATGTGAGGACTATGTTTTAATTTGTAATATGTCAGGACTATGTTTTAATATGTAATATGTCAGGACTATGTTTTAATTCGTAATATGTCAGGACTATGTTATAATTTGTAATATGTCGTACTATGTTTTATTTGCACCTGAGATTTGTTGTTTGAATTGCAGATATGTCTTCGTATCCGTTGCTTAATGGTAACATCGATAGAAAGCACCGGGGCGCCCTTACGGAAGCGGGCAATAACTTAGACGTGTTGGTCACTCGTACCCCAAAGACTAACTGGCTCATACACGATTCATGGGTTGATAGGTATGTGTGCATATAATGGAGACCATATAATGACTTACTATGTTTGACATACTTTTCATAACCGCTAACAATCTCTTTATTTTGTAGGTTAAGTTGGGCTGGACTTCTACCCTTGGCACGGCTGGTTGAGGGTACATTGGATGAGTGGATTGATGGTCCGGACTTAGATGAGGTAGGTGAACCATTGCAGTTACACAAGAGGCAAGTGAAACATTTCTCTTACGACAAGTCACTCCTTACCTGCTTAGTAGATAGATGGAGACCAGAGACACATACGTTTCACTTTCCTTGGGGAGAGATGGCGCCTACTTTACAAGATGTGTCTTACTTGTTGGGATTACCTCTGGCCGGTGCTGCCATAGGTCCCTTAGAGGCAGAATCTGGGTGGCAAGCAGCGATGCAGACCCGTTTTTTGGCTGCAGTCCCGACTGCTAGGGCTATAGACAACGATCCTCATGGACCTCTTTTTAGATGGTTGAGCCAGTTTCAGGTAACCATCACGGCCACTTAAACAAATGTTGTTTTTTAGTTGTCCGATGTTCATACAATTATTACGTTTCTATGTAGATTGTCTCGTTAGGACATCCCGACGTTCAGTTGTCGGAGGCACAGATTGACCGGTCCCTAGAGGCATATATTCTTTGGCTGTTCGGCAAGACAATGTTTACGGAGAACCACGTGACCACTGTCGATGCACGACTCATCGGTATTGCACGAGAGATAGCTGAAGCACGTTGCCTTGCGGATATTCTATAGAGGAGTTTTGGTTCTGCTGTGTTAGAGGCTACGTACAGAGGCCTGTGCAAAGCTTGCTTGTTGAAGTCTAGACAATCTAGTCTTGTTGGATGTCCATTATTGTTGCAGCTTTGGTCATACGAGAGGTTCCCTATTGGACGACCCTATGTCTGCATTGATAAACCTTTTGGTTTGGAGGACTTAGCTGGGACTTATGTGCCTGCTATCGGCGACTTACCTACTATGGGATCTATTTGGACACGGCGAGAGGTACTTTTATATTAAGTAACAATTAATTCAATTATTTCTTGCCATTCAATAGTATTAGTAATGCTTATTTGTTATCATGCACAAAGACAGTTTGCGCATACTCAGGTTAGGGGATGCTACCCGTCCTTCATGGCGCAGTTTGATAGTTTGCACGAGGATCAAGTTATTTGGGAGCCATACTCGCCTCAGGCTATATCATCGAGGTACCCAGTTGGGATTTCTGGATTGTGCACTAGAGATCGGCACTTTTGGATGACCAAGGCCAAGTTGGTGTTCGACGTGACGGTTGAGGAGATGTCTCTTCATAGGGTGATGAGACAGTTCGGTCTATATCAATAGCCTGAGATTCCAGATATTCCACACTTGCCAGACCACGTGCACAAGTAAGTACTGATACTATTTTAGTTGGCAGCTCTGCATTCATAATATACCTAATCATGTATCACGCATGTCAATCTCAGGGACAGTCGCCTAGGAGGAAACAAGTCCATGGCTTATTGGCTTCAGAGCATTACCCCTTACATTGACGAATGGACTACCGCTGCGACAAATATCTGGGGTGAGGTTCGGCCCTTTAACTGGGAAATGTTCGGGTTGTATCTGCAGCGTTACCGGCATACAACGAGGATCTACTTGGTTCCATCAGCTGCTCCTGATCAGATCAAATCCCCTCTCCCCAGCGATATGTACCCAACTGCCTCTGTTGTGGGAACCAGACACCATGCGGTAAATGCCTTGGTTCTCATATGTTAAGTCTTTTGTTAATCTGGACATATTCGCTTGGTTGTCTATTCGTGGTGTCTATCATACAACAAGGATATAATTGGTTCACTCTTTGTGTACAGGGTGACTTGACACTACAGGCGCGAGAGGAGGTTTCCGCTTTAATGCGACGCTTTCAGAGGGGAGAAACTATCCCACCACGAGAGGGCGTCTCATGGTTGAGGCATCTTGATGACAAGCTACGCGTGATTTACGCAGCTTTTACGTGTAGACGGACTTCGGATGTTGCACTTCCTCCTCCAGCACATCGTCCGCCACGTCCCGCTGTACAGCATTCAAAACCACGACTCTCTGTGCACCGTTCAGAACCATGACCCTCTGTGCACCGTGCAGAACCTCATCCTTCGCAGCCAGGGAGATCTTCCTGGCATGAGCCACCTCCTTCACAGCCAGGGAGCTCTTCCTGGCATGAGCCACCTCCTTCACAGCCAAGGAGATCTTCCTGGCATGAGCCACCTCCTTCACAGCCAGGGAGCTCTTCCTGGCATGAGCCACCTCCTTCACAGCCAGGGAGCTCTTCCTGGCATGAGCCACCTCCTTCACAGCTAGGGAGCGCTTACTGGCATCAGCAGATGAATCTAGGTAACACTACTCACTACATTCTTTTGAACAATGTAGTAATCGTTCTTGCATTCTCAGCAGTCACTGATGCTTACTGGTGGTGCTTCGTTCATGCATTTGTATCAATTTTACTTTACCGCAGGCGGCAACCATTCGCAACCGTTCGTGCATTCAGAGCAGTCACCGATCCTTAGTGGTGGTGCTTCGTACTTTGAGGGCGGCCGCGAGGATGATGACCAAGCTACAAACATTTATGGCTTCTCGCAGACAGTGTTTCACACTCCACCACCACCACCGACGCAGGAGACACAGACCGTGACAGACGAGGTTAACTATGGTCGTGGTTATCGCGAGCCTCGTCCACCGCCTCAGCGCTTATCGCCTTCCGGTCCTCGCCCGAGGAAGACCCAGACTCGTCATTGTCCCCCGCAGTGATATGCTTATCTATCTATGTATGACTCATTATCTATGTTAGTTTCAGACTATTCGCAGCTGTGTGTCAGTATTTATGTATGAGACATGCTTCATGTATGTGTTACTATCGCACTTGCTTCTATGTGATCAGGAGACATATATTGTTTTATGTATGCGAGAGACATATTACTATTAATTCGCATTCTTATTTCAGTTACATTTCCAAATAGACTACAACCGATAATTAAGATACAAGTACATCTGAATTAAATGGTGCGGCTGAACTTGTGCAATACATCTTACATACTACAAAATGAAATTCAGATAGAACATAATTCCCTACAATAATACAATACAAACCAATAATGCAAATACATCTGAATGAAACGGTACAACTGGAATACATCTTACATACTACATGAAGTCATCATCGTCATCCTCCGTTGATGCAGCCCTCTTGCCCTTCGACGATGCGCTCCTCTTGCCCTTCGTCGATGCAGAACTCTTGCCCTTGGTCGATATAGAACTCTTGCCCTTCGCGGATGCAGAACTCTTTCCTTTGGACGATGCAGAACTCTTGCCCTTCGACGATGCAGAACCCAGAAGCGGCGGCATGAAGATATCATCGTCGTCCTCGCTCTCCTCAGTCCATAAAAATGGATGCTTTTCTGCAGTCCTTCTGAAAGTTTCACTCTTTGGCTCCACCACCTTCTTCCACCTTTCATGCAACCTAAGAAGTTCTTGACGTACCTCCTCATAGGTCCTTTCAGGCCACCCAGACCTACATAATTGGTGAGCCAACTCATTCATTATGGTGTCACTACCGGTGAGTTCATCCCATGGAACTATCCTATTGTCCATCCTGAAATCGGTAGCTAGACTCAGCAGAGTGCTGCTCATCTCAGGGTGAAAACTACGATCGAATGGATAATGGGACATCTCGACTACACTACACTGGAATGCTTATCCACCTCCGCCTGAAGCAGGTTTTATAGATACAGAGGAGAAAATGGCGGGAAAGAATAACTGCGGTATGGCGGGAAAGGGTTGGCGGGAAGGGATTGGCGGGCAAATAAGGCGGGAAGGGATTGGCGGGAAAATAAGGCGGGAAGGGATTGGCGGGAAAATAAGGCGGGAACGGATTGGC
>NC_057806.1:603663684-603682291 GCF_018294505.1 Triticum aestivum
AGGCGGGAAGGGATTGGCGGGGAGGGGTTGGCGAGAAACGGGTGGCGGAAACATATGGCGGGAAGGGGTGGGCGGGAAACGGGTGGCGACAAAATACATTTCAGCATGATCCATGCAACTTCGTCCTAGGGTTGACCAAAAAGTGACTTTTCGGCTTAGACTAGACCAAAAAGTCTATTTCGGCCTAGAGTTGACCAAAAAGTGCCTTTTCGGCCAGGGGATGGCCGAAAAGTACTACTTCGGCCTAACTGTGGCCGAAAAGAACTACTTCGGCCTAACTGTGGCCGAGAAGTACTACTTCGGCCAAAGAATGACCGACGGGCTACTAGTTTTGGTTTTTTGGCATTACGTCCTATAGTTTCCGAAATTGCTACAAAAAATAACATAGTTTTGAAAAAAAATCCATATGTATTCTCTCCATACATACATTCCCCAACCTAGTTCAATTTTTTTTGTTATGTTGGGAGAAAAAAATTATAGTTGCTGGCCTATGGGTTTTTATGCACCTAGTGTTTTTGAAATGTTTCTAGCCTTGTTTGTGTGTGGGTGCAAGGAAAATGTATACTTGCTACCTTGATACTTATGTGTGTGTGTGTGTGCCGCAGGGGGGTAGGGGGGTACGTATTTTTTGCATCCAATAAACGTGGTATCATGTGTTTGAATGTTTACAAGGGTTGTGATTCTTTCCTTAACGCAATTCATGCTTTTTTTGTATGTTAACCTTGATACATCAGAAAATGTGTCTTGTTTCATTTTTCTGAGTGAATGATATTGTGCTAGTACATGCAACAGCTTATCTTTTTTGCTTGCTTGAGTAATGTATCTTAGGTAGCCGTCTAGCAGTTTGTCGTTGTTCACTGCATAATGTGAGGGGGGAGAGGCTGTGGCGGAAGGCGAGTTGATGGGTCTGCGTCGCACAGCTGGACTGTGTCTCATCTTCCCCCACCCACCCCTTCCATACCCGACCACCGTGCACCGGTCGGTTTACATGGTTGTATCTCTGCCTAGTGCTTGCAAATAGGTTTCCCTTGCCCCATTGCCATGTTGATTTAGTTCAGTTTGCTAAATAGGTTTGCCACATTTGGTCCCGGGGCATGGTATGGTAGTGTTAAATGTCAGTCTGGGTTCATAACCTCATTAATGTTGTGACGGCTGAACTAGGTATTCCAGGGATTTGTGTCTCAGTTTAGTGAATAGACGATTACATTTTTTTGAGGAATACATATATATATATTCGGGTGTGCTTATTCAGTCTAGCGATAAGAGGTTGTTTGGTGGTCCTTTTTTTTTGCTGTAGTGCACTAAAAAAAAGACACATCCGTGACATTTTGGGCCGAACGAAATTTTTTTCTGTCATACATATGACACTTCTATGACGATAATTGTGACAAAACCCGGTATCATCATAGATGTGGTGGGCTCCTACTTCTATTACAAAAAATCATGACGGAAAATGGGTTTTTCGTCCTGGGCGGGCCGGAGACGCAGCTACATGACATTCTTTAGGCCGTCCATGACGGGAAAAACCGTGGTAGAAGCGAGGGGGAGGAAAATTTTGGAGAGTTCCCGGTTACGGTGGGAGGTCGGGGGCCGAGCGATGCGCGTTTCTCTCGTACACGTACGCGCGTGTGTGCGAGGCGTTGGCTCTAGCTGAACCCGAGCGAGGCGTTGGGCTCTAACTGAACCCGAGCGATTGCACTGCAGGCTATGCATTACTGAACCCGAGCGATCGATCGATGGCTGTTAACTGAACCCGATCGAACGATTCCTTCGCTACTGCTGCTAACTGAAGCCGATCGATGCTATCTCTGGGATGAACAGTGAGCGTTGTGGGGGGTTGGATGAATAGTGAGCGGTGGCGTTGCCTCTGGATGAACAGGACCCCGTGGTGTGGTGGAGGGCTGGATGAATAGTAGACGGTGGAGGGGTGCCCGTGGGGGGGTGGTTGAACAGGACCCCGTGGTGTGGAGGGCTGGATGAACAGTAGACGTTGGATGGGTGGTTGAACAGTAGCCGGTGGAGTAGCGCGCGGTGTAGGCTGGATGAACAGGAGCCCATGGAGGCTGGAGGAGGTCGACGGTAGCCCGTGGAGGCTGGAGGAGGTCAACGATGAAGATGAATAGTATCCCGTGGAGTCCCGTTTTCGGTACGCCACACCCCTCCCGATGAACAGGACCCCCGTTTCGACCGTAGCGCTCCAACACAAGTCCGTTTCATCCGTTTTGCGGTACGTCACACCCCTCCTGATCAACAGGACCCCCGTTTCGACCGTAGGAGGTCCGTTTCCTTCGTTTTGCGGTACACCAGACCCCTCCTGATCAACAGGACCCCGTTCCGAACGTAGGAGGTCCGTTTCCTCAGTTGTGCGGTACGCTAGGCCTCGTTTCCATCGCCTGTTCCGTCCAAGCCCTCCCGATGAACACGACCACGCATTCCGTTCCGACCCAGCCAGTTGGCTCCCACGCGTTCCATTGCCTCCCGATGAATACGACGCATTCCGTTGCCTCCCCATGAACACAACGTATTCCGTTGCCTCCCCATGAACACAATGACAATGCTGTTTCTCCGTTCCGACCCAGCCATGTACACGAGCCCTGGCCGTACGTATGCGCGAGTAGGCGTTCAAGACCCGCCAGTATGTACACATACGTGATCGTATTTTCTTTCTTGCACCCTGGCCGTTGTACGTACGTGTACATGCTACATGCGCGCCTCTACTACGACACGTACGCGCCTCTACTACGACACATGCACGCCTCTACATCCACCAGTATATATGTACGTACACATTCGCGACCAGAATGACAACGCTACATACGCTTCGACCAGGTGGGTTCCGACTGTTAGACACTTCCTTGCCTGCGAAGATGTAGCTGGTGGGTCCCAACAGTCAGGGGGGAATCATTTTTTTTGCCCGGGCGCACTTCCTTGCGTGCGAAGATGTAGCTGGTGGGTCCCGGCAGTCAGGAGGAAACGTTTTTTTCGCGAAATACAGTGGCCTGTCCGGTGGGTCCCAGCTATCAGGTGGAGGAATCATTATTTTCCGTGTAATAAGGAGGCACTTCCTTGCTGCGGCCGTGGACCCAGCTGTCAGCCTCTCCACGTACAGTCCACGTCCGATGGAAGTCATTCCTTGACCACGTTGACCACGCCGCGCCAAAAGCACCAGGGCGGTGGACGACAGCGAGGCTAGGAAGGGGACGATGGGGAGTCGGGGAAGACACGGCAGTGGAAGCCCGCGCGGAGAGGACTACGAGGGTTCACTGGTTCGACTGCGGTGTGAGGCTGCCGTCACCGCAGGGCCTGGCCAGCGGTGGGAATAGTAGGGGGCGGTGGGGCCTCCACGGCAGCATAGCCGGCCACGGGAGGCAGGAGCATGCGGCACGACCGGCGCTGCTTTGGGCAACTGGAGCAAGAAGACCAGAGGTTGAAGAAGCACTACGGCCGTTGGATGGACATCGTACGGTCACTAGAGCTAGAATCGTTCATATTGACTAAAGTTGACAAAGGCCCCCATCCAAGTCAACTTAGTAGGCCCACAAGTTAGCCTCCCACAATGGTGGGCTCCAGGTAGTAGAGGGAGTATTCATTTTTTTGCGTAATAAGAAGACACTTCCGGTGGGTCCGAGCTGACAGAGGGGGGAACGTTTTTTTTGCGAAATACGCTGGCCCGTCCGGTGGGTCCCAGCAGTCAGGGGGAAACATTTTTTCGGGAAATAAGGTGGCCCGTCCGGTGGGTCCCTGCTGTCAGGTGGAGGAATAATTATTTTGCGCATAATAAGGAGGCACTTCCTTGTGGCCGCCTGGACCCAGCTGTCAGCCTCTCCACGTATAGTACTCTTTCGATGGAAGTCGGTCGTTGACCACGCCGCGTCGAGAGCATCAGGGCGGTGGTCCGGACGACGGCGAGGCCTAGGAAGGGGACGACGCGGAGCCGGGGAAGACGCAGTAGTGGAAGCCCGCGTGGAGCGGAGTACGAGAGTTCACTGGTTCGGCTGCGGTGTGAGGCTGCCGTCGCCGCAGAATAACAGGGGGTGTGGGTGAGTAGAGGGATGGCCTGGCCAGCGGTGGGAGTAGTACAGGGCGGTGAGGCCTCCGCGGCATCACAGCCGGCCACGGGAGGCAGGAGCACGCGACACGACCGGCGCTGCTTTGGGCGGCTGGAGCAAGAAGACCAGAGGTTGAAAAAGCACTACGACCGTTGGATGGACATCGTACGATCACTGCAGCTAGAATCGTTTATATTGACTAAGTTGACAAAGCCCTTGGTATGCGTCAACTTAGTAGGCCCACAGCTCGGATTTGGCAGAGAACATATAGCCCATTTACGATTTGTAAGAATGTACAACCCATTTTTTAATTCTAATGGAATTTACTACAGCCCATTTACAGTTTGTTAAAAGTACATCCCAACTTCTAGCTAGGACAATGATTAATAATTTCAAACAACCGCTCAAAACAGTATTAAACAAAATCCCACATTTTGATGGGATCCGAAATATTTTTATCCAAAATTTCTAGTCAGGTCAAATATAATTTCGAAATAAAGTTGTATTACGTTAATATCCAACGAAATATTGCGCGCGCAACAAGTAATGAAATTAAAAATTTCAAATTCCAAAAACAATATATTTTTCAAACTATTTACGTGTTTGATGCATAGTAACTGTCCAGTTATTATAATTACATCCCATTTATTATTTCTTAAAGTCCATTTTCTTGTTAAGCCTAATGCATACCTCCTAGGAAAGTTTGCAGCCCAGCGGCGCGGAGAATAACAAGTTGACCCAGATATTGTGTACAACTGTTGTCCCAGTTGCATTGCTGATGTTGAAAAAAAGGCCTGTGTAGTATAGTACAACCTAACATGGTTACTCAGCCCATATTCAGCGATGCCGGAAAGGTCCAAACAAGGCTTCTGTACAACTTTTTGAAGTCACTGAGCTCAATTAATAATTTAAGAAAAACATTAGATTACAGTGGAACCTAATTAAAAGCTGTCACGAGCAAATAAATAATTCAACGGTCCCATTTGTGCGTCTGCGCGCGCGCGTGTGAGAGAGAGAGAGAGAGAGAGAGAGAGAGAGAGAGAGGCCCATCGGTCGATGCTCGTAAATACATCTTTCAGCCATATGCATTGCTGATACTCAGTAAAAAATTATATAGTTGACACAATCATATAGAACATCATAGCACACTGAACTTGCATACAAAAATTTCACGCAGGTGGCACAATCAGGATGGACGCAGTGGATCGCTACGGGAAGGGCCTGTTGAAACCAACGAAGTCGTACATAACGGTTTATCGTCTTTATCAATGACGGGGAAATATCTTAAATGTTGTGCAAAGAAAACAGACAGACAACACAATAAGTTCTGCTAGCACATTAAGTTGACGTACAACCCTTTCTAAAAAATGTTCAGGTACAAAATTATAACAAGTCACAATCAAATGTACTGGCATATCAGTGCTTCACACCCATAGCTCGGATTTAACTAGTACACCCTCTGTCCGGGAAAAGTTGTCCACAGGGCAGTGTATTTGTTTTTTTGCAAAAAAACCCGCAGAGTTTTAAACACGTCACAAAGAAGTCCATCTCCTTCCTTCCTCCTCCCCCGTCGCCCGCGCCTTGCAGCCATCGCCGGCTACCCACCTGCGCCGCCGCCCGCCTGGATCTATGCCGCGACCAACACCAAAACCGTGGCCCAGCTCGTGACCAACAACAGCGCTGCCGCCCGCTTGCACCTGTGCCGTGGCTTACGTCCTGCACCGCCCGCCGTGAAGGCGACCTGCGCCGGCGCCCTCCTCGAGCTACGCCGCTGGCCCCGTTGAAGGTCGCCACCCACGTTCGCCCACCTTCGTCGCCCACCCGTGCCTCTGATTTCGTCCACTTTGGCTGCCGGCGCCTTGGACAATTCCGGCCACTCCCGCCTCTCATGCTACTACTGGTGGACGACACCGGCGCCGTGGACCTCTGATGCTGCTTTTGCCTTTTCCCCTGCCTCGCCTCTGCTGCCACTCCCGCCTGTGCTGGTGAGTCTGCCCCACCCGCCTCTGCTACTGCTGCTATTCAATTTGTTGCTGTGAGTCTGAATTTGCTGTTCTCAGTACAGGCAGAGAAAATCCAGTCAGGGGATACAAAGCTAGAGAAATAACCCAGGACAAAGGCTGTACACTGCTGCTAAATGATGAACAGATTATAGTGAAAATTTAGTTTGATGCCATCAAATTCATTGAGTAATACTCTTGGCATTCTTGGAGATCTGCTAGTTTTAGGAAGTTTTTCTTGCTACAGTTAACTGAAAATGTTCAGTGTTCCAATACTGTAGAGAAACTACAGTGCGTGTAATTCAGTTATGACTCCTTTACTGAAACTATAGTGTTTGCTAAAACTGAGATGTAAACTAAAGGAGTTTGTGATTTGCAGAAGCTGTAGCATACTCCAACAAGTGATAAATGCACTCAAAAGTTCGCTGAGAAAATGCAGAGGATACTCACTTGTTACTGAAAGTTTTCTGGAGTGATAAATGCACGCAAAAGAAGTTCAGTTAACGGTTACTGTTGCTGTATGAATTCCAACCAGGTCAATTTGTTGTCAACTACTCTGTAATACTCAACCAGGTTTATGCAAAATGAAGATTAACCATGTTTATTTGGATTTATTTCAATCATTTGAATTTATTTGCTTTATTTGGATTTATACACCATTTGTCCAATTGCAAACATACCTAAAGTTTCCAATTTTCCAATTTCAGTCATTCATTTTACAGAGAGCTAAGCATAGCCATGACTCTTCCCTAAATATTCCTGTAGAATCAATTGAAGCAGCACAAAACTGAAAACTGAAAACTGCCACAACCCCTTAACTAAGAGTTGATAAAAACATGTCCCTAAAATTGGAATTATTTGAATTAGCTAGGTTTATTCTTCTTCATATACAGAAAAAGATGAATATTGTTCGTCTACTAGTTACTTCAAATTTAGAACTGAATAAACACTTGTCATCTTCAGTAAACACTTGTAAATCTAGAGTGGTTCTAAACTTAGAATGCACCAAGTACTAATATCCTTTGCCAGGCTACACACCATCTACTTGGAGTAGACAGCAAGATTCACAGAGACATGCATGCTTCAATAGACTTGTGAATGCTAGCAAAGTGATAAGTAAAAACTTGGATGTTCTCAGAAATATAGCACCAGAGGACATTAAGTGAACTGGCCTGTATGCTAAAGGCAAGGAAATGCCACCTTCTTGTAAGCACAGAAAATGCACCAATACTGAACATTTATTCACACCTCCACCACCATCTTGTCAGTTTCGACAGTGTGTGTATGGAGTAGTTTGGATGGCAGTATAATTGTGCATCATGTAAACATTATGAGAATGATTAAGGGTTCAGCAATCAGATTATAATTATGACCAGAACAGAGGAACACATATCATGGTTAGTTTTATGTAAAAAAAATCAGAAATGGAGTTACTCACTTGAAGTTACTATAGTTACTCACTTGAACTTACTGTAGTAGTGGCCAAAATTCAGAAAAGTTACTAAACAGCAGAAGTAGTGGCCAAAATTCAAAGTACTAAAAAGATTCTACACTAAATATACAGTGTTATCCATGTTCTGTATCCAGGACATTTTTTTATCTGTTTGCATGCATATGTCCCACCTATTAGGAAGGATGGGCACGTACACGAACAGGTACGACTCATCAGTCTACCCGCATAGCCTTTTCGTTTAGTCTACCTAGCCGTCTAATCAACTGCCTACACGCCACTTCTCCCATTTACTTCTCCATCGGGAACCGATTCTCCTCGGCTTCTTCACCTCCCCTTCATCTTCATTTGCATCCAAACCCCACTGCGTTCACATTGTTTTAACCTCTTTAAATAATCATCTACTACTTCAGTTAGACTAGCCATCTAATTCTAATTCTCCAAACCATAGCCCTCCGTTTCAGCGGTTCCAAATGGCGGAAGAGATCGAGATGCAGGTTTTTAGCGTCCAACATGTCCTCGTCGAAGGCTCGATGCGCATAGTTGCCACCGTCACCGTCCACCCAAGGGTTGTTCGGCAGTGGATCAACAATGTATCCAACTCCCTCGAAAAGGTAGAAACAAGGGTCATCGGTCTCGACATAGAGTACACGGAGCGTGCCCCTGGGAAGATCCAGCGCGCCGCCGTCCTTCAGCTGTGCCTCGAAGATGATGTTTTGGTGTACCACATCATACACTCGCCCTCCATACTAGGTGAGCTTCACGATTTCTTGTCTCGGGAGGACGTATACTTCTGTGGGGCAGCCATCGAAGGGGACAAACAGAAGTTGGAGCCGTACAACCTTGATTTGAAAAGCATCGCTGACCTACAAACCATAATCAAAATTCCTGTAGAAGATTGTGATAAACAGACACCATCCCTATTTGTCGTAGCAAATTTTGTGCTCGGTACAAATCTTCAGAAGGGTGATGAGGCGGTGGCATTAAGGTCGTCTGGATGGGAGAATTATCTCTTGACGTACGAGCGGATAAAATATGCTGCCCTCGATGCCTGTGTGAGTTTCGAGATAGCTGCAAGGTCCAAAGAGCTTGTTGCGAAGCCGTCTCCCATAGAGAAGAAGAAGAAGAAGAAGAAGAAGAAGAAGAAGAAGAAGAAGAAGAAGAAGAAGAAGAAGAAGAAGAAGAAGAAGAAGGAGGAGGAGAAGAAGAAGGAGAAGAAGAAGAAGGAGAAGACGAAGAAGGAGAAGAAGAAGAAGAAGAAGGAGGAGAAGAAGAAGGAGAAGAAGAAGAAGACGACGACGAAAAGGCTGCACCAGTAGGAGGGCATTATGGATGGATGAACTATGTGCTCTCTTGTAAAAAAAATTATTCCCTCTCGGTGTATATTGATATAGATGGACTATTTCGATGGTGTGCATGTCTTTGGAACAGAGTAGTAGCGTGGGTCCGCTTGACTATAAGGAACTATTTATCCGCATATATAGCTTTCTTTGCTACTCCTTCCAGTGATCGGTATGCAGTGCATGTGTCCGTAGACATGACAGCTTGTGTGCATGACATGTGGGCCACCTAAAATGCGGCGAGCATCAAGTTTCTACCACAGCCACCAGTGATTCCCACGACGCCGCTCGAACCCATGAAACCACACGTCCCCCGACCTGCGGCTTACCCCTCTTGGCCCCACTGCCCCTCTGCCTACGGGAGCATTACATGTGGACCAGTCACCTATCGGGTCCACATGTTATTGACTCAAAGGTAGGTGTAGTAAGGCGCTGAAGCTCAGTCCCGACGGCCCTGCGAGGGAAATGTAACTCCTCCGCCAGGGCTTGTGGTGCTCCCGCAGCACGAACTCATGCCAAACTCGAGATTTGTTTCTTTACTATACATGCACGCAACGATTTAATGGACATTGTAATCTCAACATGTGATGGAGAGCTCTAAATTTGAAATTGAAACTTATAAAACGAAAAGATTCAAAACAAATAAACTGGGAGAGAGGGAGTATATCATAGGATGTGTCCCATACAAAATAAGTCCCCTGGTTTGTCACCACGAAGATGTGGTTAGAAAGGAGCACAGTGTCTTCCTACTCGTACGGCAACAAATCGGCCGCAGACAACATGGTCCGCCTTTGACCGCCATGTGCAAGTTTCGTGCTATCTTATTCAATCTCACCGTGGTTCCATCGTACCAATTCATGCGGTGGCCCGTTGCATGGCTGATCCCAATGTTGGACAAAGGTTCTACGGGAACGGTGTCACCGTTGTAAATGTTGTGCAAATTGATGTTGGTACCCTCCTGTACATATGCAAGCCAATCTCCACTCGCACCGAGCCTAACCTGTAAAACAGTGGGCAGGGGGAGAATTAGGAAATGGACACAGAAGTAGTCTTTAGAATGCATTTACTACGTGATCAAACTCATCTTACCTGCTCATCGGAGGAAATCCGAGTGCCCCTCAACGTTGGCATCTCAAGGGGTGTCAACTTGCCACTACGGCCACACCGCGCTGGAGAGACCCCCAAGGAAACATCCTCATGCGTTCCACGGAACATCAAGATGCATTTGTATGAGTAGTTTATCTTGTGAGAGAAAAGGATGAACGAGGGAAGGCCTCTAGAGATAGAGATGGACACTACTACTACCAATGTGCTGGCCCATGCGTTGCAATGGATCCAAAGTAGTAGAATAATACTTGTACACGTGCTTGAAATATAAACACTCTAGTTTTGATATACATGTGTCAGCAGACATGACAGCTTGTCCATGGAAGTTGAACCACGACGACCATCACATTTCTTGTTTCTACCACTGCCACACCCACACGCGATTCCCACAAGGCTGCTCCAACCCACGTCACGACGTCCCCCGACGTGGACATGGATCCTCTAACGTGGCTATCACTGCCTTGCCCTGCCTTTCCTTCGTTGACAGGTGGGACCCACGCTTATGGGTCCCACATGTTAGTGACAGAATGGTAGGATTGTTCATGTCAGGGGATCCTCATCCCCCCGACGTGCCCCTCATCCCTCTTGGCCCCACCGCTCCTCTGCCTTTGTGTGCATGACATGTGGGCCAGCTGAACTACGACGACCATCAACTTTCTACCACAGACACACCCGATTGGACGCGGTTTTTCTGCTCCGTTGTTGTGCTCCGATCCGTACTCCCGCACCATCAAATTTTCATCCAGCGACTATGACACATTTCGTCCCGGGCATCAATCCTTAGCCGGAGTACTTATGTACTCCCTCTGGTCCTTTTTACTCTGCACATTGGATTTACCGAAAGTCAAACTTTGCTATGTTTTACCAAATTTATATTAGAAATTATTAGCATCTATAATATCTAATAAATATAATATGAAAATATATTCCAAGATGAATCTAACGATATTAGTGTTGTTATGTGAATGTCTATAATTTTTTATATAAACTTGGTCAAAGTTGGATGAGATTGACTTCGGACAAACCTAATATGTAGAGTAAAAAGGACCGGAGGGAGTAATACAGGTAGTACCCGCCGGTGTGGCCATCTATGCCTCGTAACGCCCCGACGCCTAGCTGTGGCACCCTCGCCACGACCACGCCACCACCGGCCGGTTCGTCTCGAACGAGTGAGTCGCGAACCACGCCACCACCATGAGAATGACATGTGAGCCAGCCACATTTAAGGTCCGCATGTCATTGACTCATAGGCCAGGCACTAAGCCACTGAAGTTCGGTCCCGTGGGCCCCGCGAGGGAAATGTAACTCCTGTGGCAGGCCTTGCGGTGCTCCCGCAGAACGAGCTCGTGCCAAAACTGGAATTTGTTTCTTACTACTACCAACTAGTACTAGTAAGGTACATGTGCATTGCACGCATGAGATTCTGGTGGTTTGTGCATTATGCTTCTACATGTGGAGCTTTTAGGATTCTAACATGTGGCAATATCTGGTGGAATGTAAGGTTAGGCAAGTTTGATTAACTTAGGTGAGTGTTTGGTTCAAGCCACACCTTAGGCAAGCCACACTAAGGCCCCACATGACATACACACAAAAAATGTGGCAAGATTCCCTTAGGCTTGCCAACTTGTTTCTCTCATTTTGAAGAACTAATAATTTTGCCTAAGCTTAGTTGTGGCAAAGTTAGGGTCTGTTTGATTCAAAGGATTTTCATAGGATCTTTGAAGGATTAGAATCCTTAGGAATTTTTCCTACGTTGGTCGTTTGATTTGTAGGATTGAATCATGTAGAATATTTTCCTAAGGATTCATGTGTACTACGTTTCACAGGAATTCTAACATGCATTCCAACCTCTTGAAAGAAATCCTTTGTTTTTCATGTGACACAATCAAACAAACTCAAATCCTATAGGGATCCAATGAACATGACATTCCAATCCTACTTTTTTCCTATTCCCGTGTTTCTACAATCCTATGAATCAAAGAGGCCCTTAGTCATGAATTAAGTTCAACCATGGAGTCTTCTAGATTATACATGTGGCAGAATCTGGTGGATGATATCCAACGGCCAGTAGTGCTCGGATTTGCCATCTTTGTACCGTCGGATTGGCTTCATCCAACAACCAACTTTCAAATTTTTTTCACACACTATATATGGGGTATAGATATAGATGTGCCGGTCCGTTGCAATGGATCCAAAGTATATATATTTATTTAGTGGAGTGCACTCTAAACACATTATCTATTTATTTTTCTCTAACCTTCCGTAGCCATGCAACCAAGCCACATAAGCTTCATGGGTGCCCCCACATCATATTATTCATACGACGTTGATTGAAAAAAAGATAAATCACCCAAATCAAGATCTTCCCATTTTTTGTTCCTACTATGTTGTGCCGTGCACGTACCTACTAGTTGTATAGTGGTAGTACTAGTAATATAGTATTAGGAGTACAAACTTGGTACTAGTAGGAGTAGTACTAGTACGAAATGCTCCTACTCTATCAATGAGCCCCATCTCACACCAAATCTCTTGGCTTCCGTGATACAGCTAGATCTTCCCCTTGTTTCTGTTTTCCAACCCGACGACGGGCGGGGTATCGGTTTGCTCAACGGCGGGCCCACATGAAAGTGAAAATGCTAGGCAACACACCTTCCCTAAGCTATGTGTCGTGCCGGATGGGCCGTGTTGTACTCCCGATTCTCGGGCGTGTGGGGGTGCGACGCGAACGCGGCAGGCCTTTTCCTTTTACCATCAATGTGCCCGTGCGTTGGGACGGATCCAAAGTAGTAGAATAGTAGTATTTGTTCACAAACTTGAAAGAAATCACTATTGTTTTGATATACTCCTAATATATTAGTCCCTCCGTACCTAAATGTTTGTCTTTTTTGAGATTTCAAATGGACTATCACATACGGATTATATAGACATATTCTAGTGTTTCTAGCAAGATGCCCGCGCGTGGCACGAAGTTGATGGAAAAGGTAAGCACAACTTATAAATTGACGGATGGAGTACTAGTTACAGTGATGCATATAATTAAGCAAAGGGATCGCACATGTCGGTATTGACTGGAACGAGAATGCAACAACACAATAAGAATTAAGGCCACGATGATGCAATCGCAGTGGTGGTTACAGAAGGCAAGAAGAAAGATGGATCCACGAACGTACGACCTCCTCCTCCTCAACTTAGTGCGCCGGGCCACCAACCGGCAGCTAAGGAGCGGCGGCTTTTGTGGCGAGGTCGAGGTGCTTCTCAGCAAAGGCATCCAAGGCTTCCAGTCGGTTGAGGAAGGCCAACGTCGTAGCGTCCTCACTGGCCTTGTAGATACCTATGTACACGATTTTCTCGTACATGTGGATGTGTAGGTCGATGAATTCTTGCAGGGCGAGGCGCCTCGTGGCGAGCGTGACCTCTAGGTGGACATTCTTTGTGGCGTCTCCGGGCAGTCGCAGGGCCACCAGTGCTTGAAAGAGGTTCCGACCATGGAGGCCGATTAGGGTGGCAGTCAATGAGGAGCCCAGGTGCACGGGCTGGAGGAGTACGGCGATGTCGTCCGCAAGCTTCTTGAGGACGGTGAACTTGTTGCTGGTGGCAACGATCATCTGGTCCAACTAAGAGTCGTAGTTGGCGTCGAAGGCGGCCATCCACCAGCCGGTCTCCAACACCGTCTGGAGACGATCCTCGGCGCCATGCCGCAGGCCGGCATAGTGGACCATCTGGCGCAGCCACTGGCCACTCACGAGCATCGCCGCCATGGGTCTAGAGTGAGCTCTTTTGCGCTTAGTGTAGGTGCTTAGGCAAATGCTTAGGTGCGTATGATGTGGTAGATGCATTGAAATGAAGGGGCGTCTTTATATGAGGGCAATGAGGGCAAACTGCGTTGCATTCACAACGTGCAACCTCTTTTCCCGGACCTCCTCCCATTACTTCCCTCATGCATTAATTGAAGGAGGATGCATTGCCCGTTCAACATATCGGGAACCGCTACTCCCTCCCTCATCTGCATTAAAGCCGTATCGGGAACTGCGCCGCCCGCTGTCAAATCGAATACTCCCTCTATCTAGGTGAGTATTAAGTCATCTTACGAAAACCAAATAGTAAACACATAGGCGTTGTGCATTAACTCTCACGCTGTTTCTTATTTTTTGACATAACACTACTAGGAAAAGGGCTATAGATGGAAATGACACTAATGGCGCACCAGACATGTGGGCGCCATTAGTATATACTAATGGCGCACCACCTTCTGATGCGCCATTAGTGGTTAAACTACTAATGGCGCACCCTGCCCACGGTGCGCCATTAGTACCAATTTTTTTTTGAACTAGTGCGCCTGTCCAAACATACTAATGGCGCATCCACTAGTGGTGCGCCATTACTAGTTGTAACTAGTAATGGCGCACCAGCCAGAAGGTGCGCCACTAATGTTATTTTTTTATTATTGTTTTTATTCCTTTTTTTGCAAAAGTACTAATGGCGCACCACCAGGGGGTGCGCCATTAGTAACCTGGATTACTAATGGCGCATTTGTTGCTGGTGCGCCTTTAGTAAGTGGGCAGCAACAAGATATTTTGGACGGCCTCTCCTCCCACACTCACTTTCTCCCCACTTCATTCTCTCCGCCGCCTCCTCCTTCTCTCGGGTGCCTCCTCTTTTTCACCTCATTTCCACCATAGATTCATTCAAATTAAGTGGTTAAGTTACCTTGTTTTGCTAGGTAAGTAAGGGGGGAAGCTATATTTATGTTGTTCTCCCTACAACAATGTGCACATGCACTTTTTATGGCCTAGCTAGATCTATGTATGTTCGTGGTGTTGCATATGTTTGTGGTGTTGCATATGTGTTTGTGTTTGGAGGTGTACCGGTATTTGAAATGCGATAGTTGCCAATATTTTGCCGGAATGTTGATTCATTTCCGTTTCGGCGAGAATTTTGGCATTAAGCATTCTTTTTGGTCCTATTTTTAGGGAAAGTCATGCCAAATTTTTTCTTGGTTCTAAAATATCGTTTTGCTCTACCCCGCAGGCGACCATGGTCCGTACGATGACCGAAGGCATCGTGAATAGGTTTTTGAGGTCCGCGAAGGCCGAGATGCTTCAAAAGAACGAGACGGAGATAAGATGTCCGTGTCGAAGATGCAAGCTGAATAGCCTTATTGCGGACACGGATTCCGGGCAGGTGCGGGACCACCTGCTCTTGCGTGGTTTCATGGATGGCTATCGGTGGCAAGGTGATGAAGATGACTACGAAGTCGTCCATGGGGGCCGGGCAACAAATGAGGAAGGGCAGCAAGACAACCACCACGGCTCGGGGGGGCGAGAAGACGAAGAATCCCCAGGAGATGATCACGACGGTGATGCTGTACACAGTCATCATGTAGAAGATGCAGGACATGATGATGATGCCGGCAGAGCAGACGACGCTGGACCATCGATGGGCTGGGTGCAGGACCCTCATATTCAAGAGTTGCTTCTCAAGAAGACGGATAACGCAAGAGCTGCCGCCCGAGAGAAAGCAAAGATGGATCAACTTGAGTTAGACGCGGTTACTCCATTGTATGAAGGATGCAGGCCCGAGGATACCCGCCTGAAAGTAACGCTCATGGCTCTGGAGATGAAGGTAAATCACAAAATGACCGACGCATGCTTCGACGAGAACATGTCATTCTGGCACGAACGTCTTCCCAAGGGGAACAAGTGCCCGACCAGTTTGGAGGAGGCGAAGAAAATCGTGTGTCCTCTGGATTTACCGCACGTGAAATACCATGTGTGCATGAACAATTGCATCATTTATCAGGACGAGCACACGGAGTCTACCATATGTCCGGTGTGCGGTGTCACTCGATACAAGAAGAGGAAGAAAGCTCCTCGAAAAGTGGTGTGGTACTTTCCGATCACTCCTCGTCTGCAGCGGTATTTCGCGGACCCTAAGGTAGCAAAGCTCCTGCATTGGCACGCGGATAGGGAGGAGAAGAAGCGAGAAGATGACGCAAATGATCCGGAGATAGATAAAAAAGACAAGATGCTGAGTCACCCTAAGGATGCGAGCCAGTGGCAAGCGTTGAACTTCGAATACCCAGAATTTGGGAACGATCCAAGGAACATCATGCTGGGTGCGAGCACCGATGGAGTCAATCCGTTTGGCAGCCAGAGAAGCACACATAGCACCTGGCCTGTGTTCGTGTGGATGTACAACCTTCCCCCCTGGTTGTGCATGAAGAGGAAGTACATTCACATGAGTATGCTAATTGAAGGGCCGAAACAACCAGGGAACGACATCAATCTATATCTGGGGCTGCTGAAAGAGGAGATTGACACGCTGTGGAAAACGCCAGCCAATACGTGGGACGCTGCATAGAAAGAATATTTCCCTATGAGAGCCGCACTGCTCACGACGGTGCACGACTATCTCGGTTACGGATATCTTGCGGGGCAGGTAGTCCACGGATTTTCTGGATGCGTAAGGTGCATGGATGACACAACGTATCGCCAGCTAGATAGAGATCCCGGGTCTTCGAAAACCGTGTTCATGGGACATCGAAGGTGGCTTCACGACGATGACCCGTGGAGGAAACGCAAGGATCTGTTCGATGGTGAAACCGAACCCCGAAAACGCCCGTGTATGAGGAGCGGCGAGGAAATAGACAAACTGTTGAAAAATTGGAAAGACTGCCCACTGCCGGGAAAGAAGCAAAAGGCGCCAGAGCCGCTGCTGAAGGTATGGAAAACGAGGTCTGTTTTCTGGGACTTGCCATACTGGAAGATCCACCGTGTGCCTCACAGCCTTGATGTCATGCATATCACGAAGAACGTGTGCGAGAGTCTGCTTGGTACCCTGCTCAACATGCCAGAGAGGACCAAAGATGGGCCGAAAGCAAGGGCAGACTTGAAATCAATGGGCATCAGGCAGGAGCTTCACGCTATATATGATGATGATGATGATGATGATGATGATGATGATGATGATGATGATGATGATGATGATGATGAGGCGAAGCAGGACACAGAAAGTCGTCGCAAAGGCAAAAAGGCCAAGAAGACCGGAAATGACTACCCTCCCGCGTGCTTCACTCTAAGCCAGGAGGAGATCGAGCAGTTTTTCACCTGCCTCCTAGGAGTAAAACTTCCTTACGGTTACGCGGGGAAGATAAGCAGATACCTAGACCCAGCGAAGCAGAAGTTCAGCGGGATGAAGTCTCACGACTGTCACGTGCTGATGACGCAGATACTTCCAGTTGCAATCCGTGGAATCATGGATGCGCACGTCCGTGAAACGCTATTTGGCCTATGCAAGTTCTTCGACGTCATCTCTCGGAAGTCGATTGGCGTGAGGCAACTCAGAAGGCTACAGGAAGAGATCGTGGTGATACTATGCGAGCTTGAGATGTACTTCCCGCCCGCATTCTTCGACGTTATGGTGCATCTGCTGGTCCATATAGTGGAGGATATCATCCAACTCGGGCCGACGTTCCTGCACAACATGATGCCCTTCGAAAGGATGAATGGTGTCATCAAAGGATACGTTCGCAACATGTCACGTCCAGAGGGAAGCATAGCCAGGGGCTTTCTGACCGAAGAGTGCATCTCCTACTGCACGAATTATCTAGGCATCGAGAACCCCGTTGGTCTGCCCGTCAATAGGCACCTCGGCAGGCTCGCTGGATGGGGTCACCGCGAGGGTCGCCGCGAAATGCATGTCGACTTCGAGGGTCGACTCGCCAACTTTGAAAGAGCAAACCTAGTCGTGCTACAACACATAGACGTGGTCGATCCTTGGGTGGTAGAGCACAAAACCTTTATTAAGAATATGTACAATGACCGAGGCCAACAGAGGACGGACGGAGATATACTCAAAGAGCACAACTCATGTTTCACACGTTGGTTCAAGCAGAAGCTTCTGTCGTACCCTTTACATGAGGATTCTTCCGCGGAAGAACAACTCATATTCGCCTTGTCACAGGGCGCCGAGCACAACCTGATGACCTATGAGGCGTACGATATCAACGGCTACACATTCTACACCGAGGCCAAGGACATGAAGAGCGATGGTTATCAGAACTCCGGGGTAACGATGGAATCCTACACCGGTAACGACAAGGACAGATACTACGGAAGGATCGAGGAGATCTGGGAGCTGAGCTACGCTGGAGAGAAGGTCCCGATGTTCCGTGTCAGATGGGCCAAGAGCGTCCTAAAAGAAGACCGGTATTTCACCACCATGGTTATACCCGAAGCCAAATCCAAGACCGTGGGCGCAAACGTCACCGCGAAAAATGAGCCATGGGTACTGGCTTCCCAAGTGGACCAATGCTTCTTCATTACCGACCCGTCAAAGACCAGTCGTGTTGTCGTGAGGAGAGGCAAAAGGAAGATCATCGGAATGGATGGAGTAGCCAATGAGCAAGACTTCGACAAGTACTGCGACCCGAGGATCGAACATGACGACGATGATGAAGTAGCAGCATACACCACAAGAAGAAGCAGGACCACCCTACCTAAAGGACGTCCGTTCCACAGAAGAACTCCATTTGCGAAAAAGAAGGGCAAGAAGATTGTTAACAGATAGCTAGCTAAGATCGATTGTATTTAAATCGTAGCCTTCATTTCTCGATTGTATTTCATGGGCACTTTTTGAACTATCATGAATATTTTTAAATTT